>NW_007733826.1:64209-73368 GCF_000696425.1 Galeopterus variegatus
CTCTGCACGGATGCGGGTGCAGAAGCCGGGTGGGGCCAAGCGCGGGACCCAGCGCCTGGGCGCTGCCTGTCCGGGGTGGGCACAGGTGTTTGTGTTCCTGGCAACCCTCTCTGTGGGCGTCCAAGTGGGTCTACAGCCTGCGCGCCTTGTCTCAAGGTGGCAAGGATGTGTATTTCATGGACATGCGTCCTTTTACTTTAGAGTCACGGATTTTGCAGTGGGGTGTTGAAAGACAATCACATCTCCCCTACTGAAGTTCAATCTTTTCCCTCGTGGAACAAAGAAAAAGTTCAACTGGCATCTCTGCTTCCGGAGACCCCCAGAAAGTCTCACGACAGACGCTGTTGTCAAGTACCTGGCTCGTTAGCCAAGCCGCCTCCCCACCCCTTCCCCAGCCAAGTCAAATAAAAAGGTCTGGCCTAGGGGCTGATGGAGGGTGAAGCCTGAAAAAGGAGGGTTTGGGGAGGCCTCCTGCCAAGCAGAGGTCAGGAAACCGAAAAGGAAGAGAAACTACAGTGAGAGAAACTCAGGTCCTCGCTTCAACCATGTTGAGCCTTGGGGGGAGGGGGGGTACCCGATTGCTGAGTCCAGCTGTGCTCAGGTGAAGCCTGTGGGAGGGCTGCCCTCACATGCCAGCCTTGTCTCACCTGAAATTGTGTAGAAATATGCTGACCTGTGGGTAGTAAAAGGATTCCAAGATGAAGGAAGAGAGAGGTGCATTGCAGAGGCGGCATGAGACAAATAGGATGCGGAAGGGAAGACTCAGGCCCCCAGCCCAGGGTTCCCAGCCTGTGATGTGCTGGGAAACTTGGCTTGCCCTGTCTGGGGAAGGGCTCAGGCTTAGGGGAAAGTCCCCAGGGCCTCCCAAACCATCCTTCACACCCGCCCCCAGCCCAGGGTTCCCAGCCTGTGATGTGCTGGGAAACTTGGCTTGCCCTGCCTGGGGAAGGGCTCAGGCTTAGGGGAAAGTCCCCAGGGCCTCCCAAACCATCCTTCACACCCACAGTGCTTACCCACCCACTCCTCCTCGCCTATCTAAGACCCACTTCCTCTCTCTACTTCCCCTGAGCCCAGTCTCTCCCCGGTTCTGGGTGGAAACCTCATCCCACCCCCAAGCTCGGGCACAGTAAGAGAGTGGGAGTTGGGGGTGTAGTAAGAGACAGCCGCCCTATTTGGCAGGGGATGTTCCAGAGGATGTGGCAACTGTGCCTTGGCTATGGACACAGTCCTGTCCCTGAGATTTAGTCTAGGGATAACAGGTCAAAGTGGTTTTAAGCCTGGGAATTTAAAAGGCTGCAGGAGGAGGCTTCCTTCCTCGGGAGGCCTTCCTTCCTCAGGAGCCAGTGTCCTGGGACTGGATGGTGCCAAAGGTGTTGAGCAATGAAAACAGTGTTTGTGTCCCTGCCTGGGCAGTACTGCACAGTGGTTATGAGTGGGCTTTGGAGTCGATGCCACTTGTGAGGTCTTGGGCAAATTTCTAACTTCGATTTCCTTGTTTGACAAACAGAAATAAAAGTATTAACCTTATCAGTTCTTTTGAGGATTAAAAGAGATCATGTTTATTAAGCATTTTGCACACATGCGTTCACTCCTTCCACAATATTTAAGTACCTGGCACATAGTAAACACTTTATAAACAGTAACTGTTACTACTAATAGTAGTCATAGCAGTAATCATGGAAGTCCTCTCCGGGACACCAAATGGAGAGTTAGCCAGGTTATCAGGTGTTCCAGGTTTGCCTTTGGGGTCCCCTGCCTCTCAGCTTTCTTCGAGGCCCCTCTGAAACCTCATCACCTCTGCCACCTCCTCCTCCATCCTGATCCCAGCCTGGCCAGAAGACAGAGCAGTGGTGTATGAGAGCATGAGACGGCTGTTTACATCCCAGCTGTGCCTTCTTGTGCCACTCATCACTCTGAGCCTCAGTTTCCTTATCACTGAAATGGGGACAATACTGTATGGCTGGCTTCCCTCAGTGTGAGAGTCAAGAGAATCAAAGATGGTGAAAATACTTTGAAAACCGCCGCCACCTTTCAGCTCTCCACTTGGTGGGTTCTCCCTTCTCTTCCTCAGCACCCAGCTCCTTCCTGTCCCCACCCCCATGCCTTCAAATCTCCTTCCTTGGATTTTCACAGCTTTGGGCATTTTGTTTGCAGTTCTTTTTTTTTTTTTCCTTTTTGTCTTTTTTCGTGTCCGGCAACGGATCGCAACCCTCAGTGTCGCGCCCGTACCGGACCGGGACCGGCAACGGGATCGCAACCCTCGGTGTTGCTCCCACACCTCGCTCAGCCAGTGAGCAGGAACCGGTCTGTATGTGGGATCCAAACCCTCGGCGGGAGCGCCTCTGCACTCTCAAGCAGCGCACTGTAGCAGTGCGCCACCGGGCCAGCCCTGTTTGCAGTTCTGTTGATGGCTTTTCCTTTCCCTTGGAATTCCGTTGGTTAATTCTGACTTAGCTCCTCGGGGCAGGAAATATGTCTCATTCATCTGGTAACCCCAAGCCCAGGGCAGGGCACATAGTAGGAGCTCAGTTAAGGCTAATTCCCTTCTTTCTATCAGCAGATCCCAGATGCAGAGGCCAGAAGGGGATGGTGCCAGCAGAATTTGGGGAAGCAGGCTTCTGTCCTCCAGAAGGAAGGGGTTGGGGAAGAGAGGACAGGAGGAAAGGAGAGGAGCCTTCCCGGCCCTGAGCAGATTCAAGAATTCCCACTGTCCCTACCAAAGAGAGCCCAAGATCGTGCCCATCTCCGCAGGGCGACTTTGTGCTGACTGGTTTTACTCTGAGTTCCCAGGGCCAGGAGAAACCTCTGAGAGCCGCTGGCCCTCCCTGCCTGGGCAAAGAGCCACGCCACCCTTCCTGGGAGGAACGCAGACATTCTCCCTAAAAGGGAAGTCCTTGGGTAGAGAGTCCACTGTCTCGTAGCTGGAGTGCTACCCTAAAACCCCAGCCTCCGCCCCTCCCCGCCCCACAGGCAACCCATTTCCTCCTCTGCTGAGCTCATGGAAACAAAGAACAGCCATCCTCTCATTGATAGGCTCAAAAATAAGAGACTCTGCCCTACCCCGCCCTTACCTTTGATGACCAAAGGCCTTTGTGCAGTTAGGCTCCCCTCAGACTTCAACCCTGCTCCCCCGGGGACAGAGAGAGGGGCAGCCCCCTGGCTGCCAGCAGGCCCGCACCACCTCCCTGGCCCTGAGCATGCCTGCCCATCCTCAGTGGGGTGGTCTGCTCCCAGCCCAGCCCTGAGTGCCCTCGGCTGCTCCTGTTGCTGTCCGGCCACCAGCTGTCATCAGTGTGGCCCTGTACACACACTTTTTACCACCATGACTTTGTCCCTGCAGCGCACCGTGCAGAGGCTGGGAGGAAGCAGCTTCTGTAGAAATCACGGTCTGGCTCTGCAAGGGATCAAATGAGATGTGGTTATAAAGGCGCGTTGTGTTACTATTTCTGCTGCCACCCCCACAGACCCCGGGTCACGGGCAGCTGCCATCTCTTCAAGTGGCCCTGCCTGCCGCCCTGTCTCTTGAGGACTTACTTCCTCAACCTCACCACAGAGAGGCGCACCTGTTGCTTGGGGGATGTGGGAAATATCCTCAGGGGTGGTCCACGGTTTGTGGGCTTGTCCCACCTGCCCCTCCTGCATCCTAGCACCGTGACAGGGTAAGCTTGTTCCTCAAAGACTGACCCACAGCTGGTACCCCCTTGTTGCCTCATGGCAAAGGCTAAGAATAAGTGTTTCATGGAAGTGTGTGCTTGGGAGAGGGCACACGGCCAGATGGCTCCTGGAGGCAATCCTTATTTCTATCACATAGAACTTTGTAGACAAACCACTCTCTGGCAGTAGAGGGCTTTTGTGGTTTTTTTCTTCTTGTGAATCAAACTAATTCTGGATTCATTGGGATCCAAAAATGAGTACTGAAAGGCAGCTGCCTGAAGGAGAAGATGTATAAAGAATGACCTGGGGAAGGGTTGGGAGTAGTTCTCAGTTCTCACCAGGCTGCCTCTCCCAGCCCGTCTCCCCTCTCAGCGGTGTAGTGCAGGGCCAGCAGCAGCTTCTCATCCAAAAACTGACCCCACAGCCTGCCGCCAGTGGGCAGCCCCGTGTTGCTGGGACCAGAGAGCCGCTGAGTTGGGACGTTCTGGCCAAAGAAATGCCCTGCTGTCCCAGGGAACAGAGTCTTCTGGAAGACACAGGATAGCTCAATCCCTGGTTTATCAAGCAGACCTAGAATTGAGATGGAAAAGGGGTTTTGAATCTTCCTCCAAAGGTCCAGAGAAATTTCCCCTGGATTGATTATTGTAACGAGAGTTCCTCCTCACCCAAAAATCTCCCAGAGTGGTCTTCATCTAATAGACAGAATTGTGTAATGAGTGGTCAGGGGTTCAGGCTGCTGTGTCAGACTGCTTGGGTTCAAATCTTAGCTTGAACAAGTTCCCATTTCCTCATCCACGAAGTGGAAATTACAATGGTATCTACCCCAGAGAATTGTTTTTGAATAATGTAACATGTGCAAAACACTAAAGGCTCAATAAATACTGTTATTATGAGAAAGGACTTTACTTAAGAGGCCTTCTAGTCTATTTCTCTGCCATTATGAAATGAAGTTCTCTCCCTGATTCTGACACCTGTGAATCAGGCCAGTATACAAATACACACACACACACACTCAACACACACACTCATACACATTCACACATAGAACATATATATGTGTGTATATATATAACATTACACATACAATTAATTATATTCTTCTTGCCTCTAAACTCCAGTTTCAGCAAGAAGAGAATGCTCAGTTCTTTTCTATGGATGAAGCAGACCCCACGAGCCTCCACCAACAGCAGTGGGGTGACAAGAGCCATTCTGGGGGACTGGGAGGTGAAAGGTTTGAGAACCTTTTCAATGTGAAAAACACAACTGGCCAAGGTGTTTCTGACTTGATTCATTCAGTCCCTCCTCTGCCAAATATTTATTATAACAATAGTGATTGTCTCTGAGAACTTCTGCATAGATTGTGTTATTTGATCTTCACAATGATCCCACAGAATGGGCTGTAAAGACACTCTAAGAGAAGCCAACTGGGACCCGGCTCTCCCACCTCCAGACTCTTTACTCCAGCAGGCCACCAGGGTTGAGGAGGATCCCAACCATCTTTGTCCCTGGACCACTCCTCCACTGAGGAAGCAGCAAGGTGGTTCTGTGGGTGATGGGTCCGGGGTCCATAATATCACGGTGACTTAATAACAGGTTGAGTCAGTGCGTTATCTGGGGCAGAACTTCACAGGGAAAAGACTGGTCATGTCAGACTTGGCTCATCTTCTCCCTTCTTCAAACACTGCCACTTAATCCCCGGCCTACCAGAGTCAGGACATACGTGACACTACCGCTAAAACCAAAATTGGTAGAGTCAAGTGCATTTCCTGCCTGCAAACAAGAATTCCAGGTGTCCCAAGAGTGGTGGTGCTAGTCTGGAAGTCACAAGGGCTGCCTGGGTTCAGGTGCACCCTGTGCTGACTCTGGGACAAGTCACTTAACCTCTCCAGGCACCTGGCCAGGGAGCATCGGCCTGCCCTGCTCACAGGGGAGGGGCGCAGAGCCCGTCAGTCCCAGCCCCAGCTCTCCAGCATGGTGCCAGGGGTTAGGAGCCCCATAAACCCTCTGGCTGTGCTGCCAACTTGCTGGGCCTTGGTCCCCTTCATTATAAAGCG
Source organism: Galeopterus variegatus (assembly GCF_000696425.1). Lineage (NCBI taxonomy): Eukaryota > Metazoa > Chordata > Mammalia > Dermoptera > Cynocephalidae > Galeopterus > Galeopterus variegatus. The sequence continues at coordinate 69,918 of NW_007733826.1, forward strand.
AGGATGTCGGCCTAACTGTACCTAAGGTCCCTGTGAGCTTGGGCAGCCCGTGATGATCTCTGTGCTGAGTGACTCTAATTCCTTCCATCTTTCCTCATTTGCCTTCAATTTGTTGGTTTCATATACATCCTTTTAAAGGCTTTTTTTTCCAATTTAGTTTAATTCAACATTCTAGAAGCAACTAGTATACACTGGACATTGAGCTAGGACTAGGAAATCAATGGTTCCCAAGATACCTGTTTTCAAGGTGCTTCCAGTCCAGTAGGGGAAGACAGACAAACAGACAGGTAATGAGACCAGGGTCTCTGGAAGCCCTGTGGGGGGAGAGGGGACAGGGAAAAGATCCCGCCAGGCCAAAAAATGTCTCCTTGAGGAGACTTGAGTCTGGGAAGAAACTCACCAGGAGGAGTGGGGGCAGAGGAGACTAACCTTTAAATAACCGTTTCTATTAGGACAAACGCTGTGCTAGACCATTTATGTCACTATTTCATTTCATCCTTTAACAACCTTTTGAGTTAAGTACTGAGCACATTTTACAGATGAACAAACTAAGGTTCAGGGTGCTTAAAGCCATATTAAAGGGTCAAGCCGAGACTCAAATGCAAGTCTGGAGCTGGCCACTTAGCTTGCTTGGTAGAGCATGGCGCTGATGACACTGAGGCCAACAGTCTGGATCCCTTTACTAGCCAGCCACAAAAATGTTCAAGTCTGTCTGACTCCAGAGCTCACAGTCTTTCGACCCAACTAACAGTGTGAAGGGCACGCATAGCTGGGACTGTGAATGCTGCTTAGGGCCTGGCCCTGCTGGCCTTTTCAGAATCCTCCCAGCCCTTCCCACTGGCCAACAGCAGAACTTCCACTTTAAGAGCTGCAGACCCTTACAGGCATCGGTTTCCATTCATTTTTAATGGCCCAGCTGCTGTGGTCTCCCCCCCGCTCCCCGTGGACTAGGCCAGAGTTTCTTTGCAACTGAGCACTCTCGCCACAGTCTGCTTGAGCCTGTCAATGTTTAATGGCAGCCAGGATCTTATCTCGGTTACCCAGGTGGTTTAGATTACCGCAGCGCAGGGACCTGGGGCATGGGGGGAGGTGGCAGATGGCAGACCCATCAGAGTCACCCCCTCTGCTCTGCAGAGGGAAAAAGGGAGGAGGGATTATTGGAGTGGAAAGGGCAAGAGGGCGGGAGGAACATAGGGTGGTGAAGACACACTGTTGATGGGATAGAAAACCCCACTGCCCATTTGCATGGCTCCAGCCACGTCCTTCTCCATCCTGCCTCTTCTCAGCCATCTCCAGTGGCAGGTACCCCGGGGCTGCCCACTGCACACACACCCAGGGCACCCCTGGGAGACCCAAAACACAGGGGAATGAGTGGATGAATTTCTGTGAGGCTTAAACATAGATGTCTTTGAGCCCACTCTGGGGTCCCCTGAGCATTGGAATTTCTGCTTATTTTAAGGAAGAAAACACAGCATTATTTCTCCCTCTTATGAAATATTGAAAACAGGGACCGTGAGTGGATGAATTTCTGTGAGGCTTAAACATAGATGTCTTTGAGCCCACTCTGGGGTCCCCTGAGCATTGGAACTTCTGCCTATTTTAAGGAAGAAAACACAGCATTATTTCTCCCTCTTATGAAATATTGAAAACAGGGACCTGCAGGGATCCAGTGACACAGGCATGTTACAGAGGTCACACTTACCATGCCTTCAGAACAACCCTGCCATAGACCTGTGAGCTGGAGTCCCCTTGCTGTGGCCCTGGTTCTACAGAATCCTGAGGGGGAGGGAGGGATATGTTCTCGCTGCTTCCCCAGGGCCCAGGTAGTGCCTGGAGCAGATAGTCAAGTTCTATTTGGGGAGTAGAACGTCATGGTTCAAACACAGCACCAGAGGCCACTCAGATGTTATTTACAGACCTTGTCCAATCATCCAGCCTCCAAGCTGGGAGGGAGGGCAATGGACTTGCTGCCTCCCCACTATCTCTTCTCTCTGACTTTCTCATACCCTGTCACAGTTCCTCATCCTCCTACCTTCTCTCCCTCAAGGAGCACCCCATGCCCCTGTGTCTGCTTGTCACTCACAGCTGGGATCCTGGAGACAGTGTCCTTACGACAGAGGAAGGGTCTTGGGAGCAGAGCAGGTGGTCTCACCAGTGCCAGAGGACCCAGGGGGCTCCCAGCCATGGGACTGGAGGACTGGGGATGGGAGGGGCGGGGAGCGGCCAGGGAGGCCTCAGTGGGCTGGATCAACACCGCGCTGCCCCAGGAGGGCTCCCTGTCTGGTGGGAGTTAACATGTAAGAGGGCAGAATGCTTTTCTAGGAAGAATTCTGCAGGTTGGAGAGGGGGTGCAGGTAAGGATGATTTCCTAATTATTTCACTCCTAGTTCAGATGGGAAGAAGGCTGGTTGAATGGACCAAAAATGGCCAGCACTTCAGACAAATGTTCACAAAGCCAGGACCTTCGACTCCTAGTTTGGGTCTTTGAAGGTTAAACTTCTAGAGACTGGGAAATGCTGAAGAGTATCCGTGAGGCCCCGAGGAGCCTGACAGCAGTGGTGTTAGGACTGAAGACATGATGGAGATGGAACGGCATCTCTCTGCTCCGAAAGGCACATGCTACCTCCTGTGTCCCCTGCTGGGGTCCGTGCCGGTGCAGTCCTCTTCCTCCTCTTTTCCTTTACCCCTCAACATACATGCTTGGTCTTGCCGCCAACTGCTTCTGTAGTCTTTTCCCCCAAATTAGCACAGGCCCTGAGATGCATGTGATGTCTGTGATGGTTCCTACCTCAACATGTCACGAGGAAGAAGTGAGATAACCCACGTGGACTGCTTAGAGCAGCACTTAGCACACAGCAAACACTCCGTAAATGTCACAGCAACAGTAAACGGGCAGCTTAGCCTTGACATCAAGGCATGTTGCTGTGTGGTTCCTCCATCCACAGTCAATCCTTGTGTGATAAACAGCTTCGCATGAAGGAGAATCCCATCATCAAGTCCCCTTCTGGGTGGCTTAGCACAGCCCTAGCACACACCAAGCCCTGAACATAACTGTGTCCCACATGCTTTTCCTTGAAACTGAAAAGACTTTCTGAGTACCCACCGTGCTGGCAAACGGAGGGGAGTAAGACGGGTCTGTACTGTCAGCAAACTCACAGCCTGTCTGAGGAGGCAAGAAAGACACCTGTGAAAGGCTCACCAAGGGCTCAGATGGCAGTGCTGAGTACAGGTGCTCCCTAGAGCCCAGAGCAGGAGAGAGACCAGAGCAGCTCACGGGGCCTACAGGATGGATGGGATTGTGGAGGCAGAGGGAGGAAAGACACCTGTGAAAGGCTCACCAAGGGCTCAGATGGCAGTGCTGAGTACAGGTGCTCCCTAGAGCCCAGAGCGGGAGAGAGACCAGAGCAGCTCACGGGGCCTACAGGATGGATGGGATTGTGGAGGCAGAGGG
>NW_007733826.1:73913-83748 GCF_000696425.1 Galeopterus variegatus
GGAGAGAGACCAGAGCAGCTCACGGGGCCTACAGGATGGATGGGATTGTGGAGGCAGAGGGAGGGAGTCTTGGGAGGGGGAAAGTGTGCAGCTTGTCTTAGGCCCTGTTGCAATGCATCCCTGCTCTGTGCAAAGTGGTCCAGCATTCAGGTCAGCTGGCAGAAGGGTGTGGACAGACACCAGCCTCCCAGGCAGAAGGTTCTAGGTGGCACATCATCAATACAGGTGGAGTTCTAGGGTCTTGCTCCTTCTGGGGTCTCTGGGAGTCCCCCGAGGGCAGAGGCAACAGCACTGTGAGGGCATCACCCCCTTCCTCTCTATATGACCCCTCCCTCACTAATGAGCTCTTGCCAAGGAGGGCTTTGGGATACGGACTTGCTCCTTGACAACTATTTAGGAAGCACTTACTATATGCCAGGCATTTTTCTAGGCTCTGGGGCTATAGCAGGGAATGAAACAGATAATAATTCATTCCTTGGGGTGGGGGTCTGACAATAGCAGGATAAATAAGTGCCAAGGAAGGACACCAAGCAGGGGAGAAGGTGAGATTTTGGAGAGGGCAGTTGGAATGTGAGATGCCGCAATCCCTGCCCCATGCGGGTCACCATCTGGAGAGTGACTCTCATTTCAGTGTACCTAAGAATCTCCAGACAGACTTGTAGAATGCAGATGCCCAGGTCCCCCTCAGAGAGTCAGATTTAACAAGCTTGAGGTTGGGCCCAGAAATGTGAGGCCACAGACCCACTTTGAAGAACACTGCTTTCTTGGGAAACCAAGACCAAGGAGTATGGCACTGATTTTTCCCCTAGGAAGGCCTTGTGGGTACCCCAAGAAAACTGGACAAAGGGCAGCCACAGGAAGTGACCCAGCCTTCTAGCTGGGAGGCATCTTCACCGGCCGTTCCCTTTTCCTGGGGTGGAGGCGCAATGCCCATCCTCTCCAGAGAAAAGGGCAAGCTTGGAGTTCCCAGCCAAACCCTCTACTGTTGGCAGCTGGGTTGGGCTGGAAGGAGGGGAAAATCCAGTCTGAGGCAGAGGCATGGTTTGGGATTCTGCCTCCTGAATCAGTTCTGACTGCCCAGGGCCCATGAGGAGTGGCCCGAGCCCCGCCCAGGACTTTGGGATGTTGCTGTTCCAGTATTTTACAGCCATCTAAGCTCTCATCTTCACGGTCTCAGGGCACCAAGCTCTTGTGCAGAGCAGGAAATGGACTCTAGCAAAACTTCTCGGATCTGATCTATTTATCCAGCAAAGTATTTACTGAGTACTTGTTCGTGCCAGATGCTGTTCTAGATCCTAGGACTTTGGGATGTTGCTGTTCCAGTATTTTACAGCCATCTAAGCTCTCATCTTCACGGTCTCCAGGGCACCAAGCTCTTGTGCAGAGCAGGAAATGGACTCTAGCAAAACTTCTCGGATCTGGTCTATTTATCCAGCAAAGTATTTACTGAGTACTTGTTCGTGCCAGATGCTGTTCTAGATCCTACGGATACAGCAGTAGACAGAACAGACAAAAATCCCTTCTCTCTTGACGCTTACATCCTATTGGGGGAGGCAGATAGTGAACAAGATAAATACATAAAATTCATATTTCTATTAATGATGAGGCTAAGGTGAAAGAATAAAGAAGGGAAGAGGGATAGAAGGCGTCAACAGTGAGCATATTATTGAAAGTGAAGATGGGACGGCCAGGGAGGGCCTCGTGGAGAAGGGAACCTCGGAGGAAGGCATGAGGATTCTGAAGGAACGGGTGACCGGGGAGTGCAAAGGCGCGGGGCAGGGTGCTGTGGCTGGAGCTGGCAGAGCAGGGGGAAGCGAGGAGACAAGTCAGAGGAAGCCGGGGGCCCGACTGGAAAGGGCCTTGTAGGCCATCATGAGGACTTGGGCTTTTACTCTGAGTGAGGCGGGGAGGCCAAGGAAAATTTTGGCAGAGGAGTTACATGGTGTGACGTGTTTTTGAGCGATTGCCTCTGGCAGCTGTGTTGAAAATAAATAAAGTGGGAAAGGGTGAAGGCAGGCAGACCAGGTAGGAGGCCGTTGACATATTTCAGTGGGAAATAGTGGTGGCTTGGATTGGGCAGTTGAAAGGAAGAAGTGATTGAATACTTTAAAAGAGGAATCTACAGGATTTGCAGATGAGAAAATGTGGGTTGTTAGGAAAAAAATTGTAAGTATATATGCCATGCACTATATGGAACCCTTTATATGCAGTATCACAAAAGTTTTGCAATAATCATACACATGAAGTTCAATTCTTATATCCCACTTTACAGATTAGGAAACTGACATTTAGGGAAGCTAAGTAACTTGAAAAATGACACAGCTAGCAAGTAGCAGAGCTGGTATTTAAGCCAAGTCTTCTACCGAAAGCAGACCCTGAGTTCCCAGCAGCTACACTGCAAAAATCTTATCCATTCATTCAATAACTCTCTGCACATCAACTCTGCTTCAGGCACAGAACTACACGTTGGGATGTGAAGATGAGTAAGAGACAGTTCTCGACCTTGAGGAACTTATGGTTTGAAGGAGGAGACAGGAGTAAATAGAAATAGCAACAGTGAGTTAAGCGTGCCAAGTGCTAAGCACGTGGAGGAATTGGGTCACGTGCCCACGGGGGAGGAGGGAGAAAAGATGCCTCCAAGGAGGTGATGCATGGGCTGGGTCTTAGGGACTGAGTAGGGCTTTGACGGAAGAGGAAGGGATGGGAAAGTATTCCTGGCAGAGGGAACCCTGCGTGCACAGGTGAGGTGCACTCAGAACGGCAAGGACGGCGTCTGGCGTGGGAGGAGTGTGGGAGGCGTGGGGGGTGAGAGATGAGACGGGGAAGTGAGCAGGGCCGTCAGGAATACCTGGAAAGAGCTTCCCCAGGCCAGGGGCGATCACCGCAGGGTGCCCAGAAGGGGCGTGGTGATCACATCCCTGTTTCCCAAAGATCTCTCCTTATGTGGGGGATGGGTGTCAGGGCGGAGGCAGCAGTTTTCCATCTCAGGCTGACGCGCCCCAGGAAGTCTGGTAAGATGGACAGTACCGGTACACGTTTCTAGGAAACAAACACTACTCTGCCTGCGCATGCGTGTGTCTCTGTGTGTCTGTCTATAAATACACGTGGACACAGCACTCGGCTGGAGTCTCCCCGGGGCTCTGGCGTCATCTTGCTCACACTCCCTGAGTGGCCTCTGTCCCTTCTCTGCTCCTCCTGGCAAGACTCAGTCCCGGCAAACACCAATGTGGCCACCCTGCAGGCAGGGCCAGGATGGGGGCCAGGACGGTGACCTTGTCTTATCGCTGTCCCCCCTTGGAAACTAAAGCAGGTGTGAACTGACTCCCCAGTGGGGTGGGAAGGGGATGTTTGTTTGTTTGAAAAACTGACTCACTTCCAATGGTTCATGGACCATGCTGGTCAGAGGCAGTGAATGGATGAGATGGTGACCTTTGTCCCATCCAGCTCTGTGGTCCTTCAGGTCAGATTCGTGGAGGGAGAGAGACAGAGAAAGAGTGCGTGTATATGAGGGTACTTCAAAAAGTTCGTGGAAAAATGGGATTAAAGTATAATACGAATCTTTCCATGAGCTTTTTGAAGACCCCTTATGTGTATGTAGCATATGGGTACATGTGTAGAGAGAGACAAAGACAAACACAGGAAACAGGGACAGGAACAGACAGAGGAAGGCAGAGACAGGCAGACAGTCAGAGACAGAGAGATGGGGCCACCAGATATGGGTTCCAACGATGACAGCCGTCCAGGCCCGATCAAGGGCAGACCTGCCAGAAACATTACACAGGAGTAGTGGGGCAGACAAGAATCTACCCAGTTCTGCTTGTGGATTCACAGCTCAGAAATTTGTGCCACCTTCCCCCTTTCTTGTCAGCCCTGGAGAAAAACAAAACCAAACCAAACATGAAGAAAAACCAAAGGCCGGAGGAATAGTGGAGCGGGGGAAGCCCAGACTCACACCAGTGAGCACAGGGGCGGGGGCCTCCCCAGGAACTTCACAGCCCTTCTGTTCCACAGCGGAGAGCCCAGGCTTCCTGCAGCTCTTCCTGAGTCAGCCCGTCCCAGTGGTCAGGGCCTGGGTGAGGGAGGGCCCGGGTGCTGTCTCCAGGCACCGGTCACCCTTCTCCCCTCTGGAGTACTGGGACTTGGAGCATCTCACCAGGCAGCTAAGCCGAGCGCCTGCGTCAGCCAAGCTGCCCTCCTTAGCCATCCAGCCTGGTGGCGGGGCCGGCTGGGACCTCAGTGCTGTTCTCATGTGACTCTAGAGTGACCTCAGCAGACCCCTTCCCTCTTGGTACCCAGTTTCCTCGGCTATAAAATGGGAATAAAAACATTTGCTCTGCGTACCCCACAGGACTGTTAGGAGCAGGGTTACGATGCCACGGTGAAAGAACTTTGTAGACTGTCGTGTGCAGCCCAGCACAAGGGATCGTGATGGGCCCATCTGCTTGAGGTTAGTTCGTGCTTCCATCACCCCCACCAGGCTCCAAACCCCAGCACAGAAGGGGAGCAGGCTCAATTGCACTTTCTTGGGGCCTGAACTAGGGAGCCCCCAAGAAGACCTGTTTGGGGACTGCCTGTCTCCCTCAGAGGTTTGTGTACAGAGAGTACGGGTGGGGGTGGAGGCTGAGGAGGACCACCTCTTCAGGCCCAAGCAGCAACCCACAGCCTCTCCCCCACACACCACCCCAAATCTCTGCGTCTCCCCTGAGATGCCTCTGGGGCAGCTCAGGCCTCAGTCCCTCAACCCCTCAGGTCTCCAGGTAAGAAACCACTCTGGGGGTTTAGCAGAAGCAGACCACTCCAGGGGTGTCCTCCTGCCTCCCCACTCTCCCCAGCTCACACTCTGCAGAGCTCACACCAGCAGGATCTGATGCCTGCAGGATACCTGCCCCATCGCTGTGTTTGTGAAGTTGATCTTTCTCTCCCAGGGGCTCCTACAGCAATCATTTATAAACAATAGTTATGCCGGAGTGACATAGATGAGATCTGTGATTTTGAAGCTTGTAAAACCCAGCACCACTAGCACAATTACATGTCAGTTACCACTCAGCAAATCCCTCCACATGCTGGGCAAGGTTTAGACACTTTACACACTCAACAGCCCTGTGGGTGGGTGTGCCCCTCCTGACAGGAGAGGAAATGGGGGTTCCACGAAGCCAGGAAGTGAGTGGCAGGGTGAGGCTGTCATGCCAGGTCCCTGGGACTGGGAATCCCTTCTTGGATAATGACCCTGTAAGGGACAGTGTGCGGTTGAGGAAAGTGCGGTTCAGTATCTTCACATTTACTCAAAGAACCAGAGAACGTCTCCGTCAAGGTGAGCGCTGTGCATCCTCAGAGTGAGAATGTCTCAAGTTGTAGCCCAGTGAAATATTTGGGCACTTGCCGGTCTGAAGAGGCTCTGTGATAAGAGAAGGACTCCGGGCAACAGCAAGGACTTTTGAGGGGATCCAGTGCCCACTGGGTGAGGAAGATCTGCTTGTAGAGGGTGATCATTATAAAGATGCCTCCTATAGAGACAGGGAAGCTTGTAAACAGCAGGAGCTGCCGTTTATTCCATATCCACCGTGGCCCAGCAGCTCTCTGGGTTGTTCTATGGCTCTCTATCTATCAGATGGAGAAGCTGAGAGGAAGATCTGCTTGTAGAGGGTGATCATTATAAAGATGCCTCCTATAGAGACAGGGAAGCCACCCGCTGCTTGTAAACAGCAGGAGCTGCCGTTTATTCCATATCCACCCTGGCCCAGCAGCTCTCTGGGTTGTTCTATGGCTCTCTATCTATCAGATGGAGAAGCTGGGGCTTGAGTAACCTGCCAAGGACGTGTAGCTAGGAACAGGTAGAGCTCAGATTCAACCCAGCTCAGCTGCAGAGCCACCCTTCCCTGGCGTTCCCCAGCACATCACGCGGCTCTGTAGCACAGTCTGACGGACTGAGAAATCCTCTGAGAAAGGCTGGCTCCCTTCGCTCTGGTTCTGCATTCACCAGGCATCACCAGGAAGCGATGGACAGCTGGAGAAATCCCCAGCACCCGCCTTCCAGACAGACTTGCACTCACTGTGAGCGGTCACGGTGGCAGACGGTGTGTGCAGCACCTCCCGTATGTTTGGTTGGTGTAAGCAAGGCCGCTAGATATGAACCAGCCTGGGTAACCTGAAAAATAAAACAAAACAAATACTAGACTTGTCGAAACAAGACAGGCCCTCCTGTTTTCACCAAGGTTCTGACTCAGGAAGTTGGGGTGGGGGGAGGGAGAGGCTACCCAAAGAGCCAGTCAAGTCCTCGCTGCGTGTCCTGAGGTGGTAAGTTACTTAACTTCTCTGAGCTTAATTTTCCAATCTTCCTCACAGAATAAACATTTGTGAAATGACTTGGCAAACTGTAAAGTACTTTGCGGTCTGTCCTGAGTTATCACGGACACTGTGAGTGCCCGCTTGGCCCACTGGTCCCTTAAGTGCAGGAGTCACAGTGGGGCCTTCCTCCTGTCATCTGACTAGACAATTCCTCTGGTTCTGTAAGACTCAGGGTGAGCATCGCCTCCTCCAGGGTCTCAAATGCCTTCATGGCAGTCCTCCTGGCCATGTACCCCCAGTCAGGAGCCTTCTTCCGGGCTGTCACTCTGTGATAATAATCCAGCACCCTCCCTGCTCCGTGAATTCTGTGTCTGCACTCCCAACTCGGAAGGGATGATCACGCAGTGGCCCTTCAGAAGTGGGTTGCTGAGCAGGCAGATGGGGAGGGCCCCCGTGAGCCTGCCTACTTCACAGTTCGAGTCCACCTTCTTTGCCCTGCATGGCCACAGGCCTGGCTGCCAGTGCCTCTCCGGCCAGCCTGAGTTACCCAGGCAGAACATCCTGCACACCCTTCTCTCCTACAGTTTCCTTGAGCTGAAGATGGCATTGCCCCCTTGGGCTAGGGGCCCCCAGCGGAGGCCACGCTGGCCCACCTGCCCATCACACTGGCCCTGGCTGGCTCAGCAGGTGCAGAACCCAGGCTGACTGTCCAGACTTGAGCGGCCAGCCTGAGTTACCCAGGCAGAACATCCTGCACACCCTTCTCTCCTACAGTTTCCTTGGGCTGAAGATGGCATTGCCCCCTTGGGCTAGGGGCCCCCTGCAGAGGCCACGCTGGCCCACCTGCCCATCACACTGGCCCTGGCTGGCTCAGCAGGCGCAGAACCCAGGCTGACTGTCCAGACTTGAATGATCACTTGCCCCTGGTAAGGCAGTGACCTCACTGGGCTTTTGGTTTGTTTTGTTTGTTTNGAGGAAGATCTGCTTGTAGAGGGTGATCATTATAAAGATGCCTCCTATAGAGACAGGGAAGCTTGTAAACAGCAGGAGCTGCCGTTTATTCCATATCCACCGTGGCCCAGCAGCTCTCTGGGTTGTTCTATGGCTCTCTATCTATCAGATGGAGAAGCTGAGGCTTGAGTAACCTGCCAAGGACGTGTAGCTAGGAACAGGTAGAGCTCAGATTCAACCCAGCTCAGCTGCAGAGCCACCCTTCCCTGGCGTTCCCCAGCACATCACGCGGCTCTGTAGCACAGTCTGACGGACTGAGAAATCCTCTGAGAAAGGCTGGCTCCCTTCGCTCTGGTTCTGCATTCACCAGGCATCACCAGGAAGCGATGGACAGCTGGAGAAATCCCCAGCACCCGCCTTCCAGACAGACTTGCACTCACTGTGAGCGGTCACGGTGGCAGACGGTGTGTGCAGCACCTCCCGTATGTTTGGTTGGTGTAAGCAAGGCCGCTAGATATGAACCAGCCTGGGTAACCTGAAAAATAAAACAAAACAAATACTAGACTTGTCGAAACAAGACAGGCCCTCCTGTTTTCACCAAGGTTCTGACTCAGGAAGTTGGGGTGGGGGGAGGGAGAGGCTACCCAAAGAGCCAGTCAAGTCCTCGCTGCGTGTCCTGAGGTGGTAAGTTACTTAACTTCTCTGAGCTTAATTTTCCAATCTTCCTCACAGAATAAACATTTGTGAAATGACTTGGCAAACTGTAAAGTACTTTGCGGTCTGTCCTGAGTTATCACGGACACTGTGAGTGCCTGCTTGGCCCACTGGTCCCTTAAGTGCAGGAGTCACAGTGGGGCCTTCCTCCTGTCATCTGACTAGACAATTCCTCTGGTTCTGTAAGACTCAGGGTGAGCATCGCCTCCTCCAGGGTCTCAAATGCCTTCATGGCAGTCCTCCTGGCCATGTACCCCCAGTCAGGAGCCTTCTTCCGGGCTGTCACTCTGTGATAATAATCCAGCACCCTCCCTGCTCCGTGAATTCTGTGTCTGCACTCCCAACTCGGAAGGGATGATCACGCAGTGGCCCTTCAGAAGTGGGTTGCTGAGCAGGCAGATGGGGAGGGCCCCCGTGAGCCTGCCTACTTCACAGTTCGAGTCCACCTTCTCTGCCCTGCATGGCCACAGGCCTGGCTGCCAGTGCCTCTCCGGCCAGCCTGAGTTACCCAGGCAGAACATCCTGCACACCCTTCTCTCCTACAGTTTCCTTGGGCTGAAGATGGCATTGCCCCCTTGGGCTAGGGGCCCCCTGCAGAGGCCACGCTGGCCCACCTGCCCATCACACTGGCCCTGGCTGGCTCAGCAGGCGCAGAACCCAGGCTGACTGTCCAGACTTGAATGATCACTTGCCCCTGGTAAGGCAGTGACCTCACTGGGCTTTTGGTTTGTTTTGTTTGTTTTGTTTTGCCTTCCTATCCAAGAACCTAAGAGCTGCTTTGCCTTGGCCCCTTTCCTCTGGCCAGAGAAGCAAACAGGACTTCCTCCATCCTGGGCCTCGCACTGACCTGGAGAGCAGGGGCACCGGGGAGGGGGGTTTGCTGCAGCGGTCACCAGGGCTGGGGCTCCGGCGGCAACCTCTGCAGTCTGCCAAGTGGGTCCTCCCCATTGCCAGGCACACAGAGCGACTCCTACCTGGGCTGAGCACAGAGAGGGCAGTTCCCGACGCTTCTGCAGCGCCCTCTCCAAGCATAGGGACCATCCTGCCTGGCCACAGCCTGGAGCCCAGGACATGGGCTGACAGGAGAAGCCCCGCCCCTGCTCAGCACACACAGACATCCCCCTACACGTGCACTCTCATCCACAGCGACACCCACACCCACACCCAGAGGAAGCCAGATGGGTGAGAAATGGTGACTGGCTTTAAATAAACACAATCAGCAATTTCAGACCTCTGGGGACAGGGGCCTCTTGTGGGTCACAAGACACACCTTGCCTGGAGCAATACCTGTTGAGACTGGACTCATCCAGCTTCAAAGGGCAGCTCCAGCACCAAAACAGAGGCCTGGCTCCCCCTGCTGGCGAGCTCGGGGACACACACCAGGTCGGCAGAAATCAGCTAAGCCGGGGAAACACCTCCTCTCTACTGGATCCTGTGGGCACGGGGTTGAATAAGGACAGTTCATGTCTCTTCTCTCTCCTTCCCTTCCAGGGAGCCAGAGTGATTTACTTCAATTCATTGTCCCAAAGGCAGGATTCATCTCCTTGTCGTGTAGAAGGAGAGATGAGGATCAGAGAGCTTAAGTGAGTCTCCTAGGATCACACAGCAGGCTGGGGCAGCACTGGAACGGGCCTCCTTTACTGCAGAACCAGGGATGAGGCAGAAAAGTGCCCGCTGGTGTCAGTAGGCCCTCCTGGACCCCCACAGCGAGGCCTCATCTGGGTCTCTCATCTCCGTGGGCCAACACCTCCTTCTCACTGTGTTCTCCCTGGTCACTGGCTGACACTGGAGCATTTCTATATTTTGAGGCCACTTAGTGAGCACTCTGGCCTGAAGGAATGGCCGATGTTCAGCAGAAAGTCAGAGTCACACAGTGATGCAAGAC
>NW_007733826.1:83793-91479 GCF_000696425.1 Galeopterus variegatus
CCTTCCAGGGAGCCAGAGTGATTTACTTCAATTCATTGTCCCAAAGGCAGGATTCATCTCCTTGTCGTGTAGAAGGAGAGATGAGGATCAGAGAGCTTAAGTGAGTCTCCTAGGATCACACAGCAGGCTGGGGCAGCACTGGAACGGGCCTCCTTCACTGCAGAACCAGGGATGAGGCAGAAAAGTGCCCGCTGGTGTCAGTAGGCCCTCCTGGACCCCCACAGGGAGGCCTCATCTGGGTCTCTCATCTCCGTGGGCCAACACCTCCTTCTCACTGTGTTCTCCCTGGTCACTGGCTGACACTGGAGCATTTCTATATTTTGGGGCCACTTAGTGAGCACTCTGGCCTGAAGGAATGGCCGATGTTCAGCAGAAAGTCAGAGTCACACAGTGATGCAAGACAGGAACCTACCCCTGTGGACTGGTGTCTAGTGGGTTGGGGGTCCTGCTGTAGGAACTGGGGTCCAGGAGCAGGGTCCTGCAACTGCCCTCCCATGGGGGAGCTCCCACTCATGGGGGAAGCAGGCCAGATGAGACTACCAAGTCACATCCCTGCCTTCAAGCAGGGGGCAGCGCTGAATTTATAAGTAGAGGCCCAAAGGCAAAGGTTGGAAGGCTCCTGACACTGAGGCCAGGCTGGGCTCTCTGGCAGGGAGTGCCCAGGCTGGGACACTGCCTCCTTATCAGGAATCTCCATGATCGGCACCTCCAGATCATAAGGAGCAGTTGCTTTTCTTGCTATAGGGTCCCTCTTTCTCTCTTCTAGAGAACATACAGGTTGAGACAGTGTCCATGTCCTGCTGTTCTTGGGCTAGGTCACCTTTGTGTCTGTTCCCTGGGATTAAGATAGTGAGGTTTTTGGAATGAAACTTTAGGCTGCAATTCACCCTAATGACTTATGCTGCTCATAAAAGAGCTTTTTTTTTTTTTTTCAGAGTTGTTGGCTAGGGGCCAGGGCACTCCCCACTTCTGTCTGGTCCTGGCTTTCTGCCCCTGAGACCAGGGCAATATAAGTGTGCAGGTATGTCGTAAGCTGTGAGTCATATCACCTCGCCACCCTCTACGTGTCTTCCTGGGTTGACTTTCTGATAACTACTGGAGTCAGTGGCCCACAGTCCCCAAAGTTCAGTCTCCTCCTCTAAGAAAGGGCTTCCTGCATGGTGCCCCCTCCTCCCCGACTCCCTTGGGTGGCCAAGATCCCGTAACAACAGCTTCTATAGCAGGGCAGTTGGTGAATATCTCGTACAGGGGAACCCCTACTTATCGTAACGTGGTGATTACAGGTTAAGGATTTGGAGCCAGGTAGACCAGGATCTCAATCCCAGTTCAACCAGTTACTAAGTGTTACCTTGGGCAATCTGCTTAACCTCTCTGAACCTCAGTTTCCAAATCTTTCAGTCAGGATAATAGCTCCTATCACATGGGGTTGTGCAGGAATGAAATGGGATAATGCAGTGACTGCAAGGGGTAATCGTTTGTATGTTGGTGTTATTTCTTCTTCAAATGTTCATGATAAGGCAGGTCTCAGTGGCTTCCTTACTCCACTACTCTGAGTTCTGGCAAGAAGTTTTAGGTTCTCTGGGCTTTGGGTGGGAACAGCACTCACATGTTGGAGCTGTGGTCACATTTGAAAATATGAGAGCAGCCACCACACATTGCAGAGTATCTGGAGACAGGGAGGAGAAAAAGGGAGGCTGCACACAGTATGTCCCAGGTCTGGGCCAGGTGCTTTGCATGCTTACGGCAGGATAGCACTATCTCCAAGCCCAGAGAAGTCATGAAAGCTGCCCAAGGCCACACAGCCAGTGTGGCAGAAGCTGCTAGTGGTTCTCCAATAACTTTCCACTACTTTATCAGAGTAAGAAAAGTTTTAGTTGGAAACATGGCTGCCTAGAATGAAGACCACATTTCCCAGCCTCCTGTGTGGGTGGGTGTGGTCATGTGACCGAGTTCTGGCCAATGAGAAGTAAATGGAAGGGTCTGTGGCAATTTCTGGGACCTTCCTTGAGACACAGCTTGTGTGTCAGTTGTCTGCCCCTTCTTCCTTGTCCTTCCATTTTGCTACTTGAGGACAAGGTCCACTCACAAAGGGCTGAACAGCCACTGTTGTGAATTTTCTGTTACTTTCATTTCTACCTCATCCTACCTGAGATGCCCAGTAAGTGATGGAGAGGGGGATTTGAACCTGAGTTAGTGAGCTCTGAAACCCATGCTTTCCCACCACAAAGAGAGGTTTCTGGGGACCCTCTGAGTGCTTCTGTTGAACCTCCATCAGCTCTTAGGTGTAAAGGATTACTTGGAGCTCTGGGGGGTGGCACTGGAGGAGGGGAAACTTTGCTAAGGGAACCTGCAGAAACAGGTGAGCCATGCCCAGGAGCATCCTCTTTCCATGGGGGAAATTTATGGGAACACTGTGAGCTCAGCAAATTGTCAGGTAGGCAAGGCATGGTCCCTTCTCATAGGACATATATTTTCTCTTACCTAATCTCAGCTTCAGGGCTGTGTAGGACTCAGTCTGAATTAAAAGGGCCACAGGGTCCTACTAGTAAACTACCAGAGCCTGCTAGTCACTGAGGAGAGGCTGGAGTAAGATGCACAACAGCTGGCTATATATCTGGGAAGATGCTATTTACAAACAGAGAAGACATATTTCCTGGCGGGTGACCCTGAGGAAGTCTCCTATCCTCTCACTCCATTGTTTCATAAAATGGTCACTACCTCTCAAGGTTATTCTAACATTGAATGAGATAGTGAATATGAAAACAATCTATAAAGTATCTATAAACATGGAAGATTATGATTCTGCATTTGAACAGTAGAAATAACAGTACTGTGGCTGATACTGTGGAGCCCAACCAGACCCCTTAACCGGGCCAATGCGCTCCGCCTGTGCCCCCAGCCCATTGCCATGAGGGTGGGCTGCTAACGCTGCACAGTTACTGCCTCTCCAGGGACTTCCCTCAGCTGAATGAAAGCTGCCTTGCTTGGGGGCCTGCAGCTGATGTGTGGCTGACACAGGAGCATGAAAGGCCAGTCCCTTGACCTCAGGACAGGATGAGCCCTGACGCAGTGCGTTCTCCAGAGCTCCGCAGGGATCGGGCTACTGCTCTGCAGAAGCTGAGACCACAGCCTCGCTCAGCTCTCCCCCCTGCCCTGCCCTCCTTCCTTTTCTTTCTTCTGAGAGTTCTTCCTCAACAGATCACATGTGCTCCAACCTGTCTCCAGTTCTTCTTTTAGGGAACCTGACCAGATTGTCTACCTCACAAAGTTGCTGTCAGGATTAAATGACATAAGTGGATAAAGAGATTAGTCCAGTGCCTGGCATGCAGCAAGCGTTCAATAAATGTAAGAGATTGTTATTGTGCATGAGACTAGAGCATCAGGAACCTCTTAGTGTTTAAAAGTAAGGAGTGGAAATCTGGTAGGTTGGTCAGTGGATTCGGATTTTATATGCTAAGGGGACAGGATGAGCAGAGAGGGACAGCCGAGTTTTCTTGGGCATAACTGGCGCTCTCTGCTTTGGGCAGTAAGTAGGGGTCCTTACCCAGGGGATGAAAAACTTTCAGACACTACACATCTTTGCCAGAAGAGGGCGCCATCTCCATACAAATACATGTTTTCCCTCTGCTGCTCTGAACAGGTTTCATCAAAGCAGTTGCTGTGCGTTGATAGAATTGGTTCCCAAAGTTCATATTATTAGAAGCTTAATCCCTGCTGTAACTGTTGAGGGTGGGAAATCCTATCATGGTAATTGAAAGGCAGGGCTTTGAGGAGGTGATTAATTGTAGGACCATGCCACAGTGAATGCATTAATAATGGTGGTCAGGGGCGAGAAGCTTAATCCCTGCTGTAACTGTTGAGGGTGGGAAATCCTATCATGGTAATTGAAAGGCCGGGCTTTGAGGAGGTGATTAATTGTAGGACCATGCCACAGTGAATGCATTAATAATGGTGGTCAGGGGCATGGTTCTGAGGGCTTTAAAAGGAGAGTGAATGAGAGGTTTGTCTCTGCTCCACCATTTTCTGCCATGTGAGACACCTGGGTCATTGTCACCACCACCAAGACCCTCACCAGATGTGTTCCCTGGACTTTGGACTTCCCAGCCTCAGAAACTGTAAGCAAATAAATTTCATTTTCTTATATATCACTCAGTTTCAGGTCTTTTGTTATAAGCAACAGAAATGGACTAATACAGCAGCCTAGGTTGGCAGGTACATGACAGAGCAGACATAGGAACGAGATTTAAGACTGTCACAGATAATAGGGGAAGTCAGAACAGGGAGAAACACTGAGCTAAGCTGGTCAGGGGAGGTTCTGGGGAGGTGAGGCTTGAGCTGGGCACTCAGGCACTGGGAGGAGACAGCGTTCCTGGGAAGCCACCACCTAGGTATCAGGGCCTGGCTAGGGTAGCGGCAGCAAGGTGGCCGAGAGAGGGTATGAAAGACACCAAAGAGGGACACAGAACTACGATGGCAGCCAAGTGGTCTAAAAGGTGAACAACGGGCCACTGACATGAGGCGGAAGTCAGGAAGGAAACACAGATTTTACAGAACACTGAAAGCACTTTCTCCAGCTGGTCTGACTGCCCTGTTGTGATGTCCTCTGCAGTGACCTTACCCTACATAGCACCCTTCCAGGAGGCCATAATTCTGTAGGATTCCTGCTCTGTGTGGATTTCAGAAAGCAGTGCCATATTCAGAGGTGTCAGTTGCATCAAGATTCCACTGGTTCTTGCCATTTTGAGTAGAGAAGCCAAGAAATGCCCCCAGCATGCCTTTGCTTCTGAACTATAGTTGTGTATCAGTCAGGATAGGAATTAACCATGCAGTGAGCATTAACGTGAATGTTACAAAATCTCCTGGGGGCGACGAAGAGTATAAAAGGAATACACTTGAAAGGCGGGAAACCCAAGATTTGAGTCCAATTCTTGTTGGAGAGGGTGTGGTTGCAGCCCACTGATGGTGAAGAAGTTCTCTAGGTTGTCCCTAGACAGAACTGGTCCACAGTCAGAGATCCAACACTTGCGGGCAGTGAACCTCCTGTTACGGTGGGCAGGCTGCAAGCCTCCTGCTGGGGTGCCCACAAAATTCCTCAGGAAGTTGCTTTGGGGGGATGCTGCTGAACTCATGGTAAAACCACTGAGGGCTCACACAGAACTCTCTGGAGAGCTGCCCCAGGGGAGTGCTGCATGGGGGACTAACCAGGAAACTGGCTGGGTCACCACTGCCCTTCACCAGGAATCCACCCAAGAGGGTGCAGCAGAATTTGCTACTGGGAAACCAGGTGGAACACTGTATTAGTCCTTTGCTGTTGCTTATAACAGCAATACCTGAAACTGGGTAATTTGTAGAGAAACAACATTTATTGTTTACAGTTCGGAGGCTGGGAAGTCCAAAGTCCAGGGAATACTTATGGAGAAGGAGAGAAAGAAAGATCCTCACATGCTCTCCTTTTAAAACCCTCAGAACCATGCCCACGACCACCATTGAACTATCAACTTACTCATAATCCATTCACTAGGCATGGTCTTCACAGTCTGATCACCTCTTCAAAGCCCCACCTTTCAATTACCGTAATAGGATTTCTCACCCTCTTAATACTGTCACAGTGGGAGGTAAGTGTCTAAAACATGGCCCTGGGGGATACAATTCAATCTACAGCAGACACCCACAGAACTAGCCATGGAGATGCCTAGGGTAGTGCCCTAAAACTTGCTGTGAGAGAGCTTCACTGGGGTTCAGAATCCAAAGAGCAGGTAGGAAGGAAAGCACGTGGAAGGGAAAGGAAGGGAAGGCTCTTCTTCCCCTGTCCCTCCAGCGCCCTCTACTGACAAAGTTTCACATTGTGCCAGCGGGCAAGAGAGACATGTTCCAGGTATCTAGGAAGGGTGGGTTTGGAGTTGAAAGTCAATAAATTGATAAGTGGTACAATATGTTAGTGAACTCCACTGGGGTGGGGGAGCTCTTCTATATAAATAATACTCAAGGAAATACTTCTGCCAGCTGAAAAATGAATCAAAATAGAGAATTCAACAGAAAAAAACTGAAGCATAGAAGAAAAGGCAAAGAACAAATCAATAAAACCACATAAATAAAATAATTGTGATGAATATGCTACAAAACTCAACAAAAATGTTAAACAATGCTTTAAAGCATACATAATAAATATTTCAGGATTACAAATTGGGTTTTTTGTATCATAACTTACTTTGACAAAAACTGGGAGATAGCAAAGGACAGTGTGCTAAATATTTTATCCATCTTAGGAGATGTCAATAGATATGGTTCTATTCTTGATGTTAAAAAATTTAAGAGACTTTAAAAATAAAACGTATCCATCCACTAGGAGACTAAAAGTTGAATAGGAAATTTCCAAGAAATGAGAGAGAAAAAGAGCTAGAAAAATTTTATTAATATAGCAAAAGACAAGAAAATAATGGAGAGGAATAGAATATATATAAAGTATAAAATAAGATTACAGTAGATCAATCATACTAGTAATAATCATAAATGTGAATGCTTTTATAGGACTGCTTAAAGGAAAATGTTTCTGAATGGCTAAAAGAATAATAAAATAGGCAAGGGTATACAAAGTAAATGAAAATGCAAAAAAAAACCCAACAAAAACAAATGTGAATGCTTTTATAGGACTGCTTAAAGGAAAATGTTTCTGAATGGCTAAAAGAATAACAAAATAGGCAAGGGTATACAAAGTAAATGAAAATGCAAAAAAAAAACCCAACAAAAAAAATAAAATAGGCAAGGGTATACAAAGTAAATGAAAATGCAAAAAAAAACCCAACAAAAACCCCCCCCGAGAAAGTAGAATTTAAGGCAAAAAGCAATGGCTGGGAAAGAGAGGGCATAAAAATATCCATCATATGTATATAACAGTTGCAATCCTTAAGACATTAAAAAATATTACATCAAAATATATAACGTAAAATATTTTAAAAATTCAGAAGTTGCCAGAGCCACAAATGGTACGGCAGAAGATAAATTTAAAAATACCACTCTTAGCTTTTGAAAGATAGAGCTTTTGAAAGAATAAACTAAGGTATGGAGATGGCAGCTTCTGGTTATAGTAAATTAGTTCATTTGGACCAACCCTCCCACTAAGGACAGCTAGATGAGCTGAATAAAAGATTAAAATACCTGCTTGAAAGCAGAAGAGTGCTAACAAAGTAATAAACGAGCCAAGATCTGGAAGAAAATAGAAATGCTGACAGGTGATCCCTAAATTTGGGCCACTTTTGCCCTAGCAATGTTTGCCCATCAAGAAAACGCAGCTGTTAGGGCCGGCCTGGTGGCGCACTGGAGAGTGCGCCACTTGGGAGTGCGGTGGCGCTCCCGCCAAGGGTTCGGATCCCATGTGGAGACCGGTTCCCGCTCACTGGCTGAGCGCGGTGCGGGTGCAACGCTGAGGTTTGCGATCCCGTTGCCGGTCCCTGGTACAGGCGCGACACCGAGGGTTGCGATCCCGTTACCGGTCAGTAAAAAAAAAGACAAAAAGGAAAAAAACAAAAAACAAAAAAACAGCTGTATATATATTTTGGGCCAGTCCGGTGGCGCACTGCTACAGTGTGCCGCTTGGGAGCGCGGTGGCACTCCCGCCCGAGGGTTCGGATCCCACATACAGACCGGTTCCCGCTCACTGGCTGAGCGAGGAGCGGGGGCAACACCGAG
>NW_007733826.1:92479-98563 GCF_000696425.1 Galeopterus variegatus
AAAGACAAAAGAAAAAAAAAAAAAAAAAAAAAAAGCCCAACAGAGAGCAGAAGTGAGGATGCAAACAGAACAGAACAAAACAAACAAACAAAAATTAATTAAAGTTTCAGAATGTGAAAAGCCACTCCTAAGAGATAAGAGTCCCACAGCTGCGTTCAGGAGAGGGAAAGGAGGCCACAATTAAGACAGGTGAAAAGAAACCAGTGCGGGCTGGCAGAATGAGGCAGAATCCCAAGGGGCCCCAGCCACAAAGAGAGTCTGCACCTGCTCACCAGATCTCTCCATGGACCTTCCAGAATGTGGAGATCGAGGGCAGAAGATGGAGAGTAGAGCAGGAGAGCTGAGAGACTCTCTCGTCAGGTGGACATGCACACAGGCCTATAGACGGTGGGGTAATAAACTGAGAGAAACCCTCTGAGGAACTCTGGGCCCTGCAACAAGACATGACTGGAAAGCAGAGCTGAGACAGACCTTCCTGAGGTACCGACACCCAGAGTCTGCTAAACCTGGACACAGAGAGAACTGAGTAGACTGCTCACAGGCACTCTGGTCCAGCGCTGAATGCACTGCCTCAGCCCACCACAGGCAGGGCAGGGAATCAGGGTGGAGAGAGACCTCCTGAAGCACGGAAGGCCAGGGGTTGAGCTGCAGAGCCAAGAAACTTCCTCAAGGACCCAAAAGCTGACCGCCAGTCTCGAAAGCCAAATGGTATATTCTCACAGTTCAAAAAGTCAGCAGCTGGGCTGGAAAGCAAAAAGAAATTTATGGGCTCTCCCTGATAGCTGCTGAAGGGAGGGTTCTCATCTGCCCTGGAATCAATTGAAACCAGTTGTGAAACTAAAGCTGCAACAAGCTCAGTCTCAGCTCACATATATCTCAGATTAACTCAGTCCACCAGTCTAAGGCCTGACAGAGGACGGGTGTGCCCTTTTCTAAGTATATATTTACTTAAGTCTCTGCCATTCTTTTACACACAGTGTCTGGCATTTAATAGAAAATTATAAGCCAATCAAAACAGAAAGAAAATGTAACCATCATCAAGAGAGAAAACACTCAATGGAAGAGGACCCAGAAGATGGCCCTGATGTTGGAATCATGAGACAAGGGCATGAAAATAACTATTGTAAGTATGTTAAAAGATCTAGTGGGAAATGTGGACAATAGGCGTGAGCATATGGGGATTTCAACAGAGAGAAAGAAACTTTAAAAAAGAGCACAAAGAAAAATGCTAGAAATTATAATTATCACATCAGAAATAAAGAATTTGCTTGATGGACTTATCAGCAGACTGGAAACAGCAGAGGAAAGAATCATGGGAACTTGAAGCCTGGTCAATAGAAATTATCTAAACTGAAATATAAAGATAAAATTGAGTTAAAAAATGGAAAAGTCTAGGATACAACATTCAGTGACAATATCCTTCAAAATAAAAATGATATAAAAACAATTCAAACATACAAGAGCTGTGACATTTGTATCAAATAAAGCTGCACTACAAGTTTTGCTAAGAAATTCTTCAAACCGAAGGGTTATGATGCCAGATAGAAACACAAATCTTAAAAAAAAAAAAAGCAAATACAAATATGTTTGTAAATATAAAGGACCATCTTATTATCTCTAAAATATTTATCTATGAGACTACTGACTATTTAAAGCAAAAATAATAACTTCGGATTTTGTGATTTATAACATGTAGAAGTAAAATATATGACAAGACTATAAAGGAAGGGGTTGAATGTCAGTACACTGTCACAAGGTCCTTACATTAATTATGAAGGGAACATTTTTTAAAAATTTTAATTTATTTATTGAATCAAAATTGATTATACATATTTTTTGGGTTCAACATTGAGATATGTTCATTGAATCAATATTACCAGCATATATATTGTTACAAATCATAATTATTCTTTATGCCCTTTGTCCAATCTCCCCACATCCCCCACTCCCCCCACCCCCCGCAATTACCCTAGATTTCTTCTCTCCATATGAAAGAATAATGGTTACTCTGTTAATTTGTTGCCTAGATGATCTGTCCAATGTTGAAAGGAGTGATCAGGTCCCCCAATATTACCATAGAGCAGATGCTTCTTCTGACACTCTGAAATGGGCTTTGTGGAGAGAGCCCATCCTCTTCTTTTCTTTATCTCTGCTGGTGACTCTCTTTGTGTCAATGCACTCCAGTGGTTGGCAGACCATCTGCATGGTGGTTGTGGTGTCTAGCCACTTTCAAGGCAGCCATGGTTATTGTGGTGGCTGTTGTGGGCCACCCACATGCAGATGATGTTTTTAGCATGTGCCTTGGTGCTGGTGGTGTGCCTGGTTGTGGGGCATGTCAGGTCCCCTTCTCCATGCCTCTGGTCCCTGGGTGGGCCCTAAGGTGCTGGCATGGTATGCCTGGTTGTGGGAGGGGGGTCTTGTCCCCTTCTCCATGCCTCAGGTCCCCAGGTGGGTCCCAAGGTGCTGGTGTGGTGTGCCTGGTTGTGGGAGGGGGGACCACTCCCCAGATCCATACCTCATGCCCCCTGGCAGGCTCCAAGGCGCTGGCAGAGTGTGCTTGGATATGGGAGTGGGGTCCCATCCCCGGCTCCAAGCCTCCAGTTCCCAGGCAGGCCCCAAGGTGCTGGTGGTGTGCCTGGGCCAGAACTAATTTTTTGTTCTTTGCTTCTAACATGGCGGAACTTCCTGTGGGAACCAGTACTTGAGCTGGTGGTTGTTTAAACTGCTGCTTTACTGCTGTCTCCCAAGGGAAGGCTTTTTGTGCAGCTCAGGGTTTAATGGTTGACCTTATAAGTACTTCCAGCTCTCCAGAGACCCAGTGGATCTGTGTTCTGTAGAATCTCTGATCTAGGCCTGAGGTTTTTCATCAAACTGCACCCCATGCAATTCTGCAGTCCTGACCAGTCTCCTCTGAGTGGTCCTGTGCTGATTGGGGGGTAGATCAGCTGTCCTTGCTGTGCCCCAGTGTTCCCCTGGTGGGCCTGTCTCCCCCACCACCCATGCTGCAAACACTTCTCATGGGACGTGCCCTGCACTGGTCCCCTGTGATGACTCACTGGCCTCTGACAGGCTCCCCTTTTACAGCTGTTCTGGTTCCTCACTCCTGCGTGGATCCACGTGAACCCTATTAGTGATCTTGCTGTTGTGGGAGCCACCAAGGCCCTCTTCTCACCTGCCGCCTCCAAGTAACTCCATCTGAAGGGCACAGCTGCGGCTTCTGCTGGCTCCTGCTCCATGCGCTCAGCAGCTCGAGCCTTAAAGCAGCCGCAGCCCGAAATTCTCAGAGCAGCTTTTTCTTTCTCTCATTGTGGTTTCTCCCACCTTCGTGAACTCTGTAGGTCTCTCCTCTTCTTCCCCTGAGCTCCAGCGGCCCCAGCTTGGCTGATGTTACATTTTTATAGTTGTAAATTGGTTGATTTGTGGGAGAGAGTGATGCTGGGGACCGTCTACTCAGCCATCTTGACTGGAACTCGCTCACTCACTAGGGAACCTTTTTTTGACAACAGGCTATTGTAGCTTACCCACTAAACCACTAAAAATATAACATGAAGAAGAATTAATGAAAAGTTAATAGATGAGATTAATGGAGTATCCCCAAATAGTCAATATAATCAAAAGAGGAAATGAAATGGAGGAACATAGAAGAGACAGAATAGAAAACAAACTCCAATTTGGTAGATATAATCATACCAATAATTACATTAAATGTAGGTGAACTCACACTCCAAATAAAAGGTAGTGATCATAAGACTGGATAAAAAAAGATTAAGACCTAACAATACACTGCTGATGGAAACACACATTAAACATAAAAGGCAGAGATAGGTTAAAAGTAAAAGGGTGAATACAGAAATACCATACATACCCTAAGTGTATTAAAAGGCAGTGTAACTATATTGATACTGATAAAATAGACTTTAAGCCAAAGAGCTTTATCAGAGATAAAGTGGTACAAGTCTTCATGCACTTGAGCTGTTATAACAAAAATAGCATATACTGGGTGGCTTAAGCAATAAACATTTATTTCTCACAGTTCTGGGGTCTAAGAAGTCCAAAATCAAAGCAATAGAGGATTCAGTGTCTAGCGAAGGCTTGCTTCCTGGTTCATAGACAGCCATCTTCTCTTGGTATCTTCACATGGCAGAAAAAGGGCAGGGGAGCTCTCTGGGGTTCTTTTACCAGGGCACTAATTCCACTTATGAGCAGTTCACTCTCATGACCTAATAACCTCCCACAGGCCCCACCTCCTCATACCATCACATTGGGGGTTAGAATTTCAGCCTATGAATTTTGAGGGACCACAAACATTCTGTGTATATCAATATGTTACATAATAACTAAAAGGTCAAATTCATTGAGAACTTTTAACAATCTTTAACATGCATACACCTAATAATAAAGCTTCAAAATACCTGAAGAAAAAAACTGATGAGCCAAAAAGAGATATCGAAACTACAACAATCATAAATGGAGAATTTAATATCTAGCTCTCAGTAGTTAATAGAACAAATTATCAAAAAATCAATAAAGATATAGAAGACTTGAACAACAGTATAAGCCAATTTGACTTTGTTTTCATTTATAGAAAACTACACCCAACAATTGCAGAATACACATTCTTCTCAAGTGCACATGGAGCATTATTCAAAATAGACCATGTTCCGGTTCGTGAAACAAGCCTCAATACATTTTAAATGATTGAAATAATGTAGACTATGTTCTCTTGCAGCAACAGTATTAAACTAGAAATCAATAGCATGATAGCTCAAATTTAATAATGCACTAATAAATAATGCTTAGGTCAAAAAACAAATGACAGGAGAAATTTTAAAATATTTTTTTTATTTTAAAGATGACTGGTAAGGAGATCTTAACCCTTGGCTTGGTGTTATCAGCATCAGCACCACGTTCAGCCAGTGAGATAACTGGCCATCCCTATATGGCATCCAAACCCATGGCCTTGGTGTTATCAGCACCACACTCTCCCAAGTGAGCCACAGGCCGGCCCTGAAATTTTAAAATATTTCAAACTGAATAATAAAAAGCAAAATAAAATATATGGAATGTAGTTAAAGCAGTTGTTAGAGGGAAATCTGTAGTTTTAAATGGCTATATTCTAAAAGAAAAAATGTGTAATATCAATTATCTATTTTTCCATGTTAACAAGCTAAAAAGAAAAGAGTACAGCAAATCCAAGGTAAGTAGAGGAAAAGAAATAATAATTTTTAAAAAGAGTCTAAATTAATGTAATAGAAATTGGATGAATGTTAGAAAAAAATCAACAAATTAAAAATTGGTTCTTTGTTAAGACTAATAAAATTGTTTAACTCCTATCAAAATTATCAAAAAAGAAAGAAAACACAAATTACCAATATCAGGAATGAAAGAGGAGACACCACAACAGATCCTACAGACATTAAAGGGATGATAAGGAGATTATAAACAACTTTGTACCAATAAATTAGACAATTTAGATAAAACTAAAAATTTCCTTTTAAAATGCAACTCACCAGAAAATAAAAATAAAATATCTGGATAGCTTGATATTTTTATAAGAAATTGAATGCCTAATTAAAAACCTTCCTACAGAGAAAGCTCCAGGTAGATGGCTTCATCAGTACAATATATCAAACATTTGAAGAAATAATGCCAATATTACATGAAATATTTAGAAGACACTTCTCACCTTATTTCATGAGGCCAGAATAATCCTAATAATAAAGCCAGAACTGATACTAAAAGAAAAGAAACTTAGAGATCAATATCCCTCATGAACATAGACACAAAAATCTTCAATCAAATATTCACAAAACAAATCCAGGAAAGGATAATTCATGGCCATGTGGGGTTTTACCTAAAGAATGCAAGGTTGGTTAAACATTCAAATAGCAACAACAACAAAACAACAACAGCAACATAATTCACCACATTAATAGCTTAAAAAATAGAAATCAGGGCCAGCCTGGTGGCACACTGCTACAGTGCGCCACTTGGGAGCGCGATGGTGCTCCCGCTGAGGGTTTGGATCCCGCATGCAGACTGGTTCCCGCTCACTGGCTGAGCGAGGTGTGGGAGCAACACCGA
>NW_007733826.1:99654-100623 GCF_000696425.1 Galeopterus variegatus
AAAAAAAAAAAAAATCAAACTGTGCTAACTAGGAATAGAAAGAAGCATTCTCACTCTAAAAGGGAACATATTTTTAAAACTAAGCTATTGGACTTCCGGTCAAGATGGCGGAATACACAGTCCCTAGCGTCACTCTCTCCCACAAATCAACTGATTTAACCTATAACAACATAACATCAAGTGCATATGGAATGGGGAGACGTCCAGTGGGGGAGGCAGAAGCTCCACGGAGACCACATGCCCTGCGGGGCCGCCGTCACAGGATCCAGCAGATAGGCTTTACCGCCGCCACCCAGCTCCATTCCCAGCCCAGCCCCATGAGCACAGAGTGGGGAGACGTCCGGCAAGGGAAGCGGAGGCTCCACAGAAACCACACACCCTGTGGGGCTACCACTGCGTGACCCAGCAGGTAGGCTTCACCGCAGGAACCCGGCTCCATTCCTGACCTGGCCTAGTGCTCTTGGAGAATGGATACTTCCAGCAGGAGGGGTGGGAACTCCACGGGGACCACACTGCTGCCGTGTGATCCAGCAGCCCGGCCCAATGCGTATGGAGCACAGAGTCGTCCAGCAAGGGAGATAGAAGCTCCATAGAGTCCACACACCCTGTGGGGGGACCACTGCCATGCGATCAGGCAGGTAGGCTTCACCGCTGCCACCCTGCTCCATCCCAAGCCCGGCCTAGTGTGCACAGAGCAGGGAGACATCCTGCAGGGGAAGGGGAAGCTCTGCAGAGACCACACACTCTGTGGTGCCTCAGCACATCCCAACAGCCTGGGCCAGAGTGCACGGAACAGGGAGAAGTCCAGCAAGGGAGGTGGAAGCTCAGCAGAGACCACATGCCCTGCAGTACCACCCCGTGATCCAGCAGCCCGACAGAGTCCAAGCTGATCAGAGAGGTGGCTCCCTGGAGAGGCCCAAGACCTGAGGCAACCATACACGCAAGGCACTAGTGGCCAACTGAGCAGTC
>NW_007733826.1:103456-103971 GCF_000696425.1 Galeopterus variegatus
AGCAAATATCATCCTGATACCAAAACCAGGTAAAGATGTAACCAAAAAAGAAAACTACAGGCTGATATCCTTGATGAATAGACATGCAAAAATCCTCACTAAAATACTAGAAAACAGAATACAGCAACACATACGTAAAATTATTCACCACGATCAAGTGGGATTCATCCAGGGATGCAAGGTTGCTTCAACATACGCAAATCAATAAATGTGATACACCATATTAATAAAATCAAACACAAGGACCATATGATCATCTCTATAGATGCTGAAAAAGCATTTGATAAAATTCAACACTCATTCATGACAAAGACCCTGTATAAGTAAGGTACAGACGGAAAGTATCTCAACATAATTAAAGCCATATATGATAAACTCACTGCCAATATCATCATGAATGGGGAAAAGCTGAAAGCTTTTCCTTTATTTATTTTTAATTTTTTAAATTTTTTTAATTTTATTTTAAAAGATGACCGGTAAGGGGATCTTAACCCTTGACTTGGTGTTGTCAGCAC
>NW_007733827.1:0-2932 GCF_000696425.1 Galeopterus variegatus
ACAGCAAAAGAAACAATCAACAGAGTGAAAAGACAACCTACAGAGTGGGAGAAAATTTTTTGCCAATGATGCATCCGATAAGGGACTAATATCCAGAATATACATAGAAGTCAAGCAATTATACAGTAAAAAAAATAAATTACCCAATTAAAAAATGGACAAAGTTGCTGAATAGACGTTTTTCAGAGGAAGACATACAAAATGTCCAACAGATACATGAAAAAATGTTCAACATCACTAGTCATCAGGGAAATGCAAGTTAAAACCACATTGAGATAGCACCTCACTCCAGTTAGACTGGCTATGATCAAAAAGACAGTGAATAACACTTGCTGGCAAGGGTGTGGGGAGAAGGGAACACTTCTGCACTGTTGGTGGGACTGTAAATTAGTACAGCCACTTTGGAAAACAATTTGGAGGTTTCTCAAACAACTGGAGATAGATCTTCCGTATGATCCAGCAGTCCCTCTTCTGGGTATATATCCAGCGGAATGGAAATCATCATGTCAAAGAGATACCTACACTCATATGTTTATTGCAGCTCTGTTTACAATAGCCAAGGTATGGAACCAACCTAAATGTCCATAAGTAGATGATTGGATAAGGAAACTGTGGTATATATACACTATGAAATACTACTCTGCCATGAAAAAGAATGAAATACTCCCATTTGCAACAACATGGATGAACCTGGAGAAACTTATGTTGAGTGAAACAAGCAAAGCACAGAGGGATAAATACTGAATGTGCTCACTCATATGTGGGAGCTAAGAGAGAAAGGAAGGCAGGAAAGAAAGACCACAGTAGTGCCATGATCCAACCAAGGGAACATTCCTAGGGCTACAAATTGAAGTTGAGGGGAGAGGGGGAGGGGGAGGGAAGTTGGCAGATAATTGGAGGGGACAAAGGGCACAAAAGCAATTTCTGGTAATGGGTATGTCCCCAATATGAATCTGGCCCCTACATCATGGGCAGGAGGGGGGACAATCAGCTTTGTATCTCATGAGTATTCGAAATAAAAAAAAATAAAAATAAATTAAAAAGAAAAACAAAACTGATCTCCAAGATCTGCTTTGTGCAGACATCTCTGCTTCCCCTGGGCCAGTCTTTTTTCTTCCTCTGCTCCTGCAGTACTGAGTGAGTGAGTTTCTGTGGCAGCACTTGGGGCAGCATCTGTATTGGGTCCTCTGCAGGTTCTGTCTGACCTGTTAGAGTTGGGGTGGGAGGAGCTCTTCATCTCTTATTCATCTCTGAACTCCTAACACTCCACATTGTACTGGCATGTATTATCCCATGAGGGGAAAGACTAAATAAATTCTGAGTACATTAATGTAAAGGAATACTAGGTAGTTTTCAAGGTGATAGGCATATATTATATCCTGTATATAAAATAATATTAAACCAAAAATGTAGTTCCAAAATAATATGAATACTGATTACTATGCACAAATACTTTCATATAAACCATAGAAACTAATGAAGACCTAGCTAGGGGAGGCTTTAACCATTTTTACATAAAATATCTAATTTTCACCTTTCAATAGACTAAAAGTTAAAGAAATCACATTTTAAATTTGAAATTAAAGTTGAGTCAGTTTTGTCCTTCAACTGCTAGAAAGCCAAAAGCCAAATGCTGGCATAGCTCTAGCAACAGCAAAGACTTTAATGATGCATTTTTATACTAACTTATTCCTATCTTTATGTTATTTTCCTTGACAGTTTTCTTACTTAAAAAAATCTTTATGTATGTAAATATATAAGGTGTTTACAGAAACCTCACTCCTCATTCTCTATTCTCCTTTTCTACTTTCTTTTTCTTCTTAACATTTTTCCCTACCTAACATACTATAGATCTTACTTATTTGTTTTGTTTATTGTATTTCTCTTCTTACTAGAATATAAACTCCAGGAGAATAAGAATGTTTTCCTCTTTTGTTTACTACTGTATCCCTGCAGCCTAGAATAGTGCTGGGTATATAGTACTCAGATTTCTGTTCAGTGAATGAATGAATTGTAAATAAATATATTTGTCTGTTTATATGAACTGTGTACTGTTTTCTTCGAACTCAATAATTGACTCAAAATATTTGATCTCCTATTGGACATTGGCTTGGAGTGGTGGGCAAACAGGCAAGGCCCCTCCCCTTAATAGTTCTTCCAGCAATAACATCTACCAGGCGCTGTGATAGGTACTGGGGACAGAAGGGTAGACAAGGGAGGTATGCTATCACAGAAGACAGATAGATCAAGGACGGGCTCCCAGAAGAAGTGACTTACACAATGAATAGGACCTAATCCCAGTAGGGGATCCAGGGATAGAAGGAATGCCATGTTGGAAAGCCTGAAGGTGAACTGACAGATAAGGTACATACTTCTTAGACATATTTAATCTATTTATTCAGAAACTTCAGAGAGGGCTGGCCGGTTGGCTCAGTTGGTTAGAACACAGCTTTATAATTCTAGCGTCATAGTTGGACTCCTGTACCAGCCAGCCACCCCCTCCCCACAAATGAAAAACAATTTGAAAGAAAAAAAGAACCTTAAGAGAATCATTAGATAATTGGCTAAATAGTTCTACACATGGGTACAGAGAACAGTAGATATGATCAAATTTATCTTCTTTAAAAATATGTGGAAGATAAACTATGCTTAACTGATTCTTACCTTGTCTTTGAAATAAGAGATTTTCAGAAAAAGTTTACTCTGCTAAGTCAGTAGATAGCCCTGAAACTTTTTCTTTTTAAAAATATAGATTTGTCGAAGAGGGCCATATTCCTTACATAAATGCTTTTCAGCATTTTCCAGAAGAGATGAAATTGTATGGGCGTGACAAAGGAATCTTTGCTATAGAGGTAAGTTATTTTCTTTTTTACTTTATAGTCACTGATGAGACACAAGAGTAGTGTAGTGATTTATATTTCTTCCCTGACTT
>NW_007733827.1:4421-8786 GCF_000696425.1 Galeopterus variegatus
ATTCTTTAGGTTATCCTCAAAATGTAACTATAGCATGATATGTGTGCATTGCAGATAAGTATGTTGTTGAGACTATATTTTAGAAGCTTTATATAGAGACCTTTGGGTAATTTCACTTTTTTTTTTAAAGATGTGTTTTTGCTTGTTATTTACACACTGTTTCTTTGGAGGAAAGAGAAGAAAGTTATTACTTTGTTTCAAGAGGCACTATTTTAAGTCCTTTGCTTGTGTTACTTTATTCTCGATCTGTTTTCAGATGTCTCTAATGGAAGGGCTTCTGTCCTTTAATTATGAGTTTTTATCACAGTTTATAGTACTTGAAGGTTATTTCCCCTTTGTTCTTCATCAAAAGGTTTTCGGTATGCTAAATAGTAATATTAAATATTTTCGTCCATTTGCCCACTTGAGGAATCATTTTCGTAGACCTTCATGACCTTCACAACCTTGACATTGCAGTTTAAGAGACATTTGTTGAGTGCCTGCTAGGTGTTCCTAACATGGAGTTGTGTTTGTAACAACTTGATAAGGGTAGCTAAAATTTATAAGATGGTGAAATTGAAGCTCAGAAAGGTTAAATAACTTGCCTACAGTCATATAATTGCAAATTATGAAGCCTTGATTTGGCCCCAAGTAAAAGTCATGCTTTGTCTTCTACATCACAGTGTCTTTTCATTCTCTGATAAAAACTACAATCAGGAGGGAGCGGAGCTTCCAGAGATGGCTGAATAAAGAGGCTATAAACCTTCTCTCCCAAAACAAATATAAAATTGGTCAAAAATGTCCCCCTCAAAAAACTCCCAAAATTCAGGTCTCTGGAAATTGACCAAAGATAAACAACAAATTGAGAAACATTTATGGATAAAACACTGCTGAGCTTTGGATAGGAAGAGTGGGAGTCTGTGGCATTCTTACCTAAGGCTGCTTTCATCCCTTGCCCTCTTTACTCCCAGTCAGTGGATGGTGCTGCCAGGCAGGGTGGCAATACAGCCCTTAGCTTCACTGCTGGAGAGTCTGACCTGATTTGTAGGAGAGGGCAAACAACACATGCCTCGGGATGTTATCAGGAAAAACAGAAACTTCCATAGGAAATGGTCCGGAAAAGCCCACAGCCCTCTTAGTCTGAGATTGCGGTACTGCTGGTGGACAGGCAGAGATGTAATAGGGAGACCCTAGAAATGGAGACAGCCATAACCGTTAAGGTAACATCATAGATCCTTCACTAAATTATTTCCATTTTTGAAATTTGAGCCACTCTTTTTATATTTCAAGAATTTAAAATTATTATTTGGCTTGAATGTGTCCTGACAGACTATGTCTTTGTTGCTAATAAAATAAATTTTGTTTATGAAATGTACTTTTGCACATGAAGAGAATAGAGTATTCAAATATGTTGTCTTGATTTTAGTGAACAGGTGCTTTACTGAAAAGCTGACTGTAAAGAGTTGATTAAGTGTCCCACTGACATTCATTATGAAATTGGAGATCTCAAAAGGTGGTGAAAAACGTAATCAAGAATTAGAGTACTACTTTTAAATTACATGTTTAAATCACTTTCTAATAAAACGTACCACACTGCTATTCAAAATAAGCCATGAATTATAGCAATTATATTACTACTTAAAATAGTATCTTTATAGGGCCGGCCCGTGGCTCACTCGGTAGAGTGCGGTGCTGATAACACCAAGGCCATGGGTTCGGATCCCTATATAGGGATGGCCGGTTCGCTCACTGGCTGAGCGTGGTGCTGACAACACCAAGTCAAGGGTTAAGATCCCCTTACCGGTCATCTTTTAAAAAATAAAATAAAATAAAAATAGTATCTTTATAACCGTTCTTAGCATTATATCTCCTTGTACACTTAACTTTTTAAAATTAAATTTTGGGCATATGTTTCCCACAGTAAGTGTTCTGGTTTGAGATGCCAGGCTTACAGTGATTCCTTCCTGAGGATTTCATCTAGTATGCAAACTCTTATTTATTGAGGAACGTTAGTGGCTCTATACTTAGGCTTATACAACATCCTTTATAGTTTTTCATGCAAGAATCAGTTTTTCTTTCTGTACCAATGCCACCTTCTGTTTGTGTTGTGTACATTTGCAAAGTTTGTTCCCATCTATGATCTCCTGTGATCCTTGCCAAATTTCTGCATGATAAATATAGTTCAGCTATCATCTCGATTTTACATAAGAGTAGACACCTAGGAAAGATAGAATGATTTGCCAAGGTTATACAGTTGGAATTCTCAGACTTGGAACTACAGTATTTTAGGCCTTTTACTCACTGTATCATCTTTTGGTCTGTTTGCCTGCTACTCTGCCCTTCTCATTATCCTAGTTCTTCAAAACACTTAAATAGGTTCAATAAAGATATTATAAGAGTTTGTAACACCATACTTCTATAAAGTACTAATTTTGAAGCTTTGAGCCAGAAGGAAATGGATGGTTGGAAATACAGATAAATGTGTAACATACTGTAACATTTTATGTCTCAGGTTATTAAATATTAGCAGCATTTTGCTTTGAGTTAGAATGTGGGTCATGATGAGTGATTTGTAGAGAACGCTAGATTTTTAAACCAGAAGTGGCTCCACCCTCAGAACTTTTGTGAGAGCATTTCCAATAGATCTGGAGAGCAGAAAGCAAGCTTTTGGAGGAGGGTTCTCAATGCTGCTGTCCTTAGTCACCATTTTGCTTCATACCCAGGAGAAATAGGATATGTTCTGAATGTGATTGCACTTGCAGCAGTGAACACCCATGGGCAGCACAAGCAAGCAGAGAGTAGCTGCAGCCACCACTTGACCTGGAACAAGCAACAGAGAAATAATAATAGTGATAGTGCCTATTATGCTCCAGACCCAGTTATGAATAATTTAAACTCATTTATTACTCATGCCAGTGCTATGCAGTTATTTATGTATATATTGTTATTATTATCCCTGTTTTACAGATGAGGAAACTGACACAAAGAGAGGTTAGAAAACTCGCCTTGTACTCTGACTGTGAATGTAGTCCAGCATGGCCAAGTCAGGCCATAGCTTGGAAAAGACAAAAATGAGGGATCTTCTTTGGAAAAGACAGAAAAGGGGTATCATACCAAGCCATGAGAACTGAGGGAGGGGCTGGGCAGGAAGTAAGGGGGTAGGCTTTTGAGGCTAAAAAGGGACTCCAAACTGGTTACTTAAACTAAGAGGTGGCCATGAAGCAGAAATGGAAACTGGAACCAAAAGGCAGGGGATAGAAGAGCAAACTGGAGGGCAGACCAGACTGGTAGTGAAGACTGGTGAACTGTTTCATGTTTCCACCATATGGCTAGGCCTTTCTGAAGTGTGGTTCTTTACGAAAAAGCAAGTTAGTCTGTTTCTCACCTTGGGCAGAGTTGAGATCATTGATGTAAAAGACTTGGGATACAGAGGACACCTCCTGTTCTTCCAGCCAGTGCTCCAGACCCCAGCTAATTTATTAGAGATGTGGTAGAATAGCTGAACTTGGGTAAAATCAGGGAAGAAAATAATGAAGGATAAGGTACCCTCACCGTCTCAGGAGCCTTATTTGCATCTGGGAAAAGAATAATACAAATTCTTAGTTTCAGAACTAGCCCAGACTCAAGGTTGGTTGGTTGGTTTTTCATCTTTTTTAATGGCATCCTACGGCTCACTAAGCAAAGTCTAGACTTCTTGGCATGCCTTGGACAATACTAAAGGTAACCTGAAACTGTGATATACTAGGAAGGGTTTTAAAAAAAATAATTGAGTAGAAAATTTGTATGATTCATTAATTAATAATTTTATATTTAGCAGCTGAAAGATTGTTTGTCTAGTCATCTGAACCTCCTTTATATGTTCTGCTAAAAGGAAAAGACATTTGGTTCCCGAATCCTGGGTGTGTGTCTTTGTCTTTCAATTTGTTCAGTTTTCCTAGAGGGACAAATGGAACTAAGTTATCATTTTTGCATTAATTACCAACTTGGTCTTGGCTAATAAGAAATTGTCTCTCTTTCTTCTTTCTCTTTCCTTCTCCTTCCCTTGCCCTCTCCCCCTCCTTTCTATCTCCTTCTCTCCCTTAATGTCCAGCATAATCTGTATCTTACATCCTAACTGACTGGGTTTTAACCTGATTCCTCAGAACCATTCACCACTCAAGTTATAGTGATAATTTTTGCTTGGTTAAGGTATTTGTACATTTTGCTTAGTGCCTGAAATAATTATTTTGCTGTTTTTAACTCCCTAACCAAATTGTAAGCTTCTCAGGAATAGATACCAGAATCTTTTATGTATAAACATGGAATTTAAAGCTGGAGGGGAATTCGGAGATCATTTAGTCCACTTATTTTTCCAATAAGGAAATAGGCCTAAAAATAAATATGATT
>NW_007733827.1:9621-10984 GCF_000696425.1 Galeopterus variegatus
AGGCATATATAGTAGGTATTCAAATGGTAATAGGCTCCCTTCCAGGCCCTAGGATGGAAAAACTTTTCCCCTAAAGTGGTGTTTAAGAGAGTAATCAAGCCGCTTGAAGAAAAAAAAAGTATCATTTCTGGAAAATAAAGTTTTTATTTAAAAATTCTGTTAACCTTTGAATGTGCCGATTTTTAGGTTTTCTCAAAGTAGGTTTCAGGAAGTCCGTGTTTTAGAGAAGGGATAATGTATCTTGCTTCTCATTGTGGTATTTTATAATTTTGGTTACTATATATTCAGGTTCTTGCAAAGGATGTTGATTGCTTCCTAAGCTGAGTTTACATGCTTGGCGATAAAGTTTGTATATGTTGTCCCTACAAAGCCCATGTTGAAATCTGATCCCCAATGTGGCAGTAATGGGAGGTGTTTGGGTCATGGGAGTGGATCCCTCATGAACAGATTAATGCCTGGGTCAAGAGTTGTTAGTGAGTGAATTCTTGCTCTTATCAGTTCCCATGAGAGCTGGTTGTTTAAAGGACCCTGGCACCTCTTCTCTCTTTCTCTCTCTTTCTTGCTCTCTCCATTGCTTTTGCTTTCTCTAGCTCTTGCTCACTCTCTCGCTCTCTCTCTCCTCACTCTCCTCACTCTCTCACTGTTGCTCTCTCTGTCTTGCTCTTGCTCTCTCTCGCTCTCTCTTTGTTTCTCACTCTCCCTTCTGCTCTCTCTCTCTAGCTCTCTCTCGCTCTCTTGCTTTCTCACTTCTCACTCTTTCTCGTGCTCATGCTCTCGCTCTCTCCCTCTTGCACTGTGATTTCCCTGCACCCACTGGCTGCCCTGCCACTTTCTGCCATGATTAGAAGCAGCCCGAGGCCCGTGCCAACTGCAGCTGTTGCAGAATCATGAGCCAAATAAATCTCTTTTCTTTATGAAGTAACTAGTCTCAGGTATTCTGATATAGTAACACAAAAATGGACTAATACAGAAAATTGGTACCAGGAGTGGGGTGTTGCTATACAGATACCTGAAAATGTGGAAGCATCTTTGAAACTGAGTGGAAGGTTAGAGAAGTTTGGAAGATTCAGAAGAAAAAAGACAAGGGAAAGTTTAGAACTTCTTACAGTTAAATGATTGTGACCAAAATGCTGATAGAAATGTGGACAGTAAAGGCCATGCTGAGGAGGTCTCCGATAGAAATGAGGAACTTATTGGGAATTGGACAAAAATCACCCTTGCTACACCATAGCAAGGAACTTGGCTGCATTGTGTCTGTGCCCTAGGACTTTGTGGAAGTTAGGACTTAAGGGTTTTGAACCGGAATATTTGGTAGAAGAAATTTCTAAACAGCAAAGCATTCAGATAGTTGCATGGCTACTTG
>NW_007733827.1:11025-12332 GCF_000696425.1 Galeopterus variegatus
GGGAATTGGACAAAAATCACCCTTGCTACACCATAGCAAGGAACTTGGCTGCATTGTGTCTGTGCCCTAGGACTTTGTGGAAGTTAGGACTTAAGGGTTTTGAACCGGAATATTTGGTAGAAGAAATTTCTAAACAGCAAAGCATTCAGATAGTTGCATGGCTACTTGTAACAGTCTGTGCTCAGCTGCAGTAGTAAAGGCATGACATAAAGCCAGAATTTATAATTAAAAGGGAATCAGAGTGTAAAGATTTGGAAAATTTGAAGGCTGGCCATGTCGTAGAGAAGCAGAGAGCATTTTCAGGAGAAGAATCCAAGGGCACTGGGGAAGGACTAGTTGCTAAAGACATTACCATGGCTATGAGTTAGCTGGTGCTAATAGCCAAGACAATGGGAGAAAGTCGCTGAAGGCATTTCACAAGTCTCCAGTGGCACTCCTTCCATCACAGGCCTTTAGGCCTGGGAGAACCGAATTGTTCTGGGGGACAAAGCCCCACTGCCCTGCACAGCCTCAGGACTCTGCTCCCTGTATCTCAGCCTCTCTGGCTGAAGCAGCCTTGCTGCAAGCAGCCCCAACTGTGGTTTGTGCCGCAGCCCTGGAGAACACAAGCTGGAAGCCTTGGCAGTGTCCACGTACTGTTAAATCTGCAGGCCAGCAGAATGTAAGGGTGGTAGAGGTGTGGCAGCCTCCGCTCAGATTTCAAAGGATGTATGGAAAGGCCTGGGGTCTCAGTAGAGACCTCCCGCAGGGGTGGAGCCACTGCCGAGGGCATCTACTAAAGTAATGCTGAGCAGAAATGTGCAGTCAGAGCCCCAACAGAGATCCCACACCAGGGCAAAGTCTAGTAGAGCCAAGAGAGCAGAGCCACCAACAGGAGCCCAGAACTGGAGGGGCTTAGGTAATGTGCAGCACCCACCTGAGAAAGCTACAGGCAGCAGTGAATCCCAGTGGGCTGCTCCCAGCAGACCCATGAGAACAGGCTGCCTGATGCTTTGGGGGCTCAAATCCCCCACTGTGCCCAGGATGCAGGACTTGGAGTCAAAACAGATTATCTTGGAGTTTTAAGATTTAATGTCTGTGTTGCTGGGTTTTGGACTTGTTTAGAGCCTGTTTCTCCTTTCTTCTGGCCTATTCCTCCCTTTTGGAATGGGAATGTACACCCAATGTCTGTTCCACCATTTCAT
Source organism: Galeopterus variegatus (assembly GCF_000696425.1). Classification (NCBI taxonomy): domain Eukaryota; kingdom Metazoa; phylum Chordata; class Mammalia; order Dermoptera; family Cynocephalidae; genus Galeopterus; species Galeopterus variegatus. The sequence goes on from NW_007733827.1 coordinate 12,210, forward strand.
CTTGGAAGTGGATAAGTTTGTTTCTAATTATTACAGGTTCACAACTGGAAGGAGTTTTGCCTTCAGTCTCAGATGAGACTTCGGACTTTCGACTTTTTTGGTGCTGGAGCAAGCTAAGACTTT
>NW_007733827.1:13130-15098 GCF_000696425.1 Galeopterus variegatus
TCAGTCTCAGATGAGACTTCGGACTTTCGACTTTTTTGGTGCTGGAGCAAGCTAAGACTTTTGGGACTGTTGGGATGGAACAACTATATTTTGTATGTGAAAGGAACATGAGTTTTGGGGGACCATGGGCAGAATGTTATAGTTTGGATGTGTTGTCTCCCCAAAGCCCATGTTGAAATCTGATCTGCAGTGTGTCAATATTGGGAGGTGTTTCGATCATGGCGGCAGATCCTTCATGAATAGATTAATGCCTTCCCTGTGTGGGAGGAGGGTTGGTGAGTGAATCCTTGTCCTAATTAATTCTCGCAAGAGCTGGTTGTTCAAAGGACACTGGCACCTCCCCTCTCTCTTGCTTCCTCTTGCCATGTGATCTGGCACCCACTGGCTGCCCTGCTGTTTTCCACCATGAGTAGAAGCAGCCTGCGGCCTGCGCCCGATGCAGCTATCCCAGAATCGTGAGCCAAGTAAACCTCTTTTCTTTATAAATTGACTAGTCTCAGGTAATCTGTTATAGCAACATAAAAATGGACTAATACACTTGGGATTGATATCTAACCAGTAATTTCCTTTTTAGTTAAGAAATTTAGTTTTGCTCTATGTATACTCACATAGACACTCACATTTCACTCTATAAAAGTAATTATTTTTAAAAACTTAGTCTCTGTGTTCTTTCAAATTGTAATAGATTCCATTATTACCAAATGTTTAAATTACTGCAGGAGTGACATATAATATACAGAATCAAGACTATTTCTGTAACAGCCATTGTGGCTCACATTTCCCTGAAGCCTAGCTTAAGCCTTTAGTTACAATTTGTACTACCCTTCAATGGACAGTGTGGTAAAAAGTGTCTGCAGCTATTATAGTCACATTTATTTCTGGTGATGATTCAGGGTTTCAGCCTGAAATATTATGTTCTTAGTATTGCATCACATCTAGACTCCTCTGCCCCTCCTAAATTTTAACAATTTGAGACTTAAGTTTTGTAAATTAGGAGGTGAAATAAGCTGTCTTTACTTGCTCTTGTTTATTTTGCTCTGAAACCTTTAAATAGTGATTTTTACTCATCCTGTTACTGAGAGAGTAGTGTTGAAATCACCACCTGATTGCAACTTTTTCTTTCACATTCTATCTGGTTTTGCTTCAAGTATTTTGGAGCTCTGTTACTATGGCCACTCCAACTTTTATGGGAGAAGGAGTGCAGCTGGCCAGGTGGCTGGCATGGGGATCCAAACCTTTGACCTTGGTGTTATCAGCACCAGACTCTAACCAACTGAGCTAACCAGTCAACCCTTTTTTAAAAAGTTAATGTTTGAATGGTATATTTTTTTCTAGTATTTTACTTTTAACCTGTCTTTATATTTAACTAGGTTTCTGGCAGATACTACGTAGTTGAGTCTTGATTTTTCATTTAGTCTGATCATCTCTGACTTTTTTGTGTGTGTGTGACCAGTAAGGGGATCATAACCCTTGGCTTGGTATCGCCTGCACTGTGCTCAGCCAGTGAGCGCACTAGCCATCCCTATATAGGATCCGAACCCGTGGCCTCAGCACTCCCAGCGCTGCTGCGCTCCCAGCGCTACACTCTCCCGAGTGAGCCACAGGGTCAGCCCATCTCTGACTTTTAATTAGCATGTTTAGGCCATTTACATTTGATGTAATTATTAATATTGCCAGTGCTGTGGTTTGAATGTTTGTGCCTTCCAAAGCTCATGTTGAAGCTTAATCCCCAATCTGGTATTTGAAAGGTGGGGGCCTTTAAGAGGTAATTGGATTATGAGGGCTGTGCCCTCATGAATGGATTAATCCATTTATGGGTTAACGGATTAATGTGTTATCATGGGAGTGGCACTAGTGGCTTTATAAGAGAAAGAGACCTGAGTGAGGATGTGGGCACAGTCTTGCCCACTAGCCATGTGATGCTCTGAACCACTTTGGGATCCTACAGAGTCCCCACTGAGAAGAAGG
>NW_007733827.1:16264-17928 GCF_000696425.1 Galeopterus variegatus
CATCCAGGCTTACAGTGAAATTAGAGACCAAAGAGATAACTTAAAGGTAGAATTTATAATTAAAAGGGAAGCAGAGCATAGAAATTTAGAAAATTCACAGCCTGCCCATGTAAGGAGTGAAAGACGTGTTTGGGAGAATGCCAGGTTGCTGCTGACAGACAAGTTGCTAAAGAGATTAGCACTGATAAGGGAAGCCAGGTGTTTGTGCATTGGGACAATGGGAAGAAAGACCCTGAAGGCATCTCAGAGATCTCCTAGGCTGCCCCTCCCATCATAGGCCTAGAGGTCTATGCCTAGGAAGGCAGAATGGTTTCTGAACAGGGCTGCCTCCGGACTCTGCTCCCTGAATTCCAGCACAGTGCTCTCACCTGTGGCTAAAATGACCCCAGGTTCATTGAGACTTACCACTTTGGAGGATACAAGCAGTGTCCATGTGGTGTTGAGTCTGAAGGCTCACAGAATTGCAAGAACTGGAGGCATGATGCCTCCACCCAGAATTCAAAGGATATGTGGAAAAGCCTGTGGGCCCAGGCAGAGACTTGTTGTAGGGGTGGAGCCACACAGAGGACCTCTGCTAGAGCAATGCTGAGTGGAAATGTGAGGTCAGAGTTACAGCAGAGAGTCCCCATGGGACCATGCCTTGTAGAGCTGTGGGAGCTGGATCCCCACTGAGATCCCAGAGCTGTAGAACTACCAGTGTGCAATGCCAGCCTGGAGAGCTGGGTGGACTGGGCCCAGCAAAGCCATAGGGGTGGGGCTGCCCAAGCTTTGGGGCCTAACTCCCGTCTCAGTGTGCAGAGAATGCCTGACCTGGAGTCAAGGGAAATTAATATCCAGCTTTAATATTAAATTCCATCCTACATGGTTTCAGACTTGTTTTTGGCCAGTTATTCCTTTTTTTCTGTTGCTCCCTTTTGGAATGTGAATGTGTACCCTATGCTTGTTCCACCATTGTATTTTGGAAGTAGATAACTTGTTTTGATTTCATAGACTCATAGGTGAGACTTTGGGCTTTTGATTTGGTGTTCGAACAGGTTATAACTTTGGAGTTACAGGGATGGAACAAATGTATTTGTATGTGAGAAGGACATGTGCTTTGGGTGGCCAGGGGCAGAATGCTATGGTTTGAATATTTGTTGGGCTTAAATCTACCATCTTGCTATATTTGTCTCATGTATTCTTAGTTCCTCCTTTCCTGCCTTATGGATTAAGAATTTTTTATATCATTTTATTTTATTTTCACTATTGATTTATTAACTATACCTGTTTGTTTTCTTTTAGTGGTTGTTGTAGAGTTTACAGTGTTCACCTTTAACTTATCACAGTATACCTCAACTAATAATATACCACTACGTGTATGAGGTAGTTCATGGAAGCATTTGTATTATCTTTTTTTTTTTTTTTTCCTTTTTGTCTTTTTTACTGACCGGTAACGGGATCGCAACCCTCGGTGTCGCGCCCATACCGTGGACCGGCAACGGGATCGCAACCCTCGGTGTTACGCCCGCACCGCGCTCAGCCAGTGAGCAGGAACCGGTCTCCACATGGGATCCGAACCCTCGGCGGGAGCGCCCGGCGCACTCTCCAGTGCGCCACCGGGCCGGCCCATTTGTATTATCTTTTAATTCCATTTTTCCATAAACTTTTTGAAGTACCCTCACAGA
>NW_007733827.1:18650-32672 GCF_000696425.1 Galeopterus variegatus
CTTTCACTAGATATAGAATTCTGGACTCATACTTTTCTTTCAGTACTTTAAACATGTCATTCCATTGTCTTCAGGACTGCCTGATTTCTTATGAGAAATCAATCTGCTGTCATTCTTATTTTTGCTATTCTCTGTCTGATGTGGCTTTTTTCCCTCTAGTTGCTTTTTAAGATTTTCCATTTATCACTGGTTTTCATCAATTGGATTGTTATGTGCCTTTTCATTGTTTTCTTTATGTTTCTTTTGTTTGGGATTCATTGACTTTAGATCTGAATATATAGCTATCATCAAATTTGGAAATTTTCCATCTGTTATTTCTTCAAATATTTTTCTGTTTTTCCCTTGCTCTTTTCTGGGACATCGATTACATATTAGACCACTGGATATTGTCCCACAGCCACAGCTCACTAAGGCTCTGCTCCTTTTTTTGTTTGTTTGTTTAGTCAACTTGCTTGATTTGTTTTGTTAATTTCTATTGTCATCTCTTCACATTCACTGATCTTTACTTCTTGAGTATCTAATCTGTTGTTAAACCCACCCATGTACTTTTAATTTCGTATACTTCATTTTTTATTTCTAGAACTTCCATTTTAGTCTATTTCTTTCATTCCTCATTATGTTTTCTTTTATATCCTTGAGCATATTGACGGTATTCATAATAGATATTTTAAGGCTCTTGTCTACCAATTCCATTGTCTCTTATTTCTGGGTCTGTTTCTATTGATTGGTTTTTCTCCTGGTTATATGTCATGTTTTCTTGCTTCTTTGCATGCCTGGTAATTTTTGATTTGGTGGAGACATTGAATTTTATGTTGTTGGGTGCTAGATTTTTGTTCTGGTGTATAATTAACTTGAAGACCAGTTTGATGCTTTAAAAGCTTGTTTTTAAGCTTTGTTATAGCTGGTTCAGGGTCTTTATTCTGGGACTAATTTAGCCCCACTACTAAGGAATATCCCTTCTAAAGGCTCTACCCAGTGTCCCTGATATTATGAAGTCTCAACACTCTGGCTTTTGTCTTTTGTGAGTTCTGGAAATTGTTTGGTCTACTGCTCTCCAATGATATTTTCCCCTGGGCCTCAGTTTTTTCTTATACATGCACATATCTGTACTCAGCCAAAGCCTTGAGAGGACTGCTTTGCAGATCTCTAGAGCACTGTCTATGCAGCTCCATTCTTTCTGATACTCTGGCTGCAAATTATAGCCACCACCTTTCAGGAACACCAGTCTCTGTCTCCTCAGCTCGGTGAGACCACCAGGGTCTGTTTTACTTCCTGCTCCCCACACTGCAGCTTACTGCTTCTGGGTGGTAAGCTGGGGCCATCTGTTTCTTTTCTCTTAAGGATTATAATTCTGTGCTGCCTGTCGTTCAGTGCCTGAAACTGTTCTTTATTTTTTTTCTAGTTCTCCAGTTCTCTGTTGTTTATGGTGAGAGGTCCATTCCCATAGTAGTTAATCCTTCATGGGCAGAAACAGAAGTGTTCCCAGTACTAAATTTTTAGACATTGAGAATAGAGTCACTATTTTCAGATGCTTTTTTAGGTCAGTGTTACCTAAACAATTCTTTCTCAAATGCCTAAAANTCTAAAGGCTCTACCCAGTGTCCCTGATATTATGAAGTCTCAACACTCTGGCTTTTGTCTTCTGTGAGCTCTGGAAATTGTTTGGTCTACTGCTCTCCGATGATATTTTCCCCTGGGCCTCAGGTTTTTTCTCATACATGCACATATCTGTACTCAGCCAAAGCCTTGAGAGGACTGCTTTGCAGATCTCTGGAGCACTATCTATGCAACTCCATTCTTTCTGATACTCTGGCTGCAAATTATAGCCACCACCTTTCAGGAACACCAGTCTCTGTCTCCTCAGCTCGGTGAGACCACCAGGGTCTGTTTTACTTCCTGCTCCCCACACTGCAGCTTACTGCTTCTGGGTGGTAAGCTGGGGCCATCTGTTTCTTTTCTCTTAAGGATTATAATTCTGTGCTGCCTGTCGTTCAGTGCCTGAAACTGTTCTTTATTTTTTTTCTAGTTCTCCAGTTCTCTGTTGTTTATGGTGAGAGGTCCATTCCCATAGTAGTTAATCCTTCATGGGCAGAAACAGAAGTGTTCCCAGTACTAAATTTTTAGACATTGAGAATAGAGTCACTATTTTCAGATGCTTTTTTAGGTCAGTGTTACCTAAACAATTCTTTCTCAAATGCCTAAAAGCATCTCATTGCTTCTTCATTCTCAGATTTTTTTTTTATTCAATTTTTTTTTTGTCTTTTTCCATGTCCAGCAACGGATCGCAACCCTCAGTGTCGCCCCTGTACCGGACCGGGACCGGCAACGGGATCGCAACCCTTGGTGTTGCTCCCGCGCCTCGCTCAGCCAGTGAGCAGGAACCGGTCTGTATGTGGGATCCGAACCCTCAGCGGGAGCGCCGCTGCGCTTCCCAAGGGGCGCACTATCGCAGTGGGCCACCGGGCCGGCCCTCTCAGATTTTTTTTTTAATTGTAGTCTTTATTTGTGAATATTGTTACTTAAATTTTTTACCCCAGATGGACTGTGTTTTTGGAGGGCCAGTAGTTTTATATGCACAAAATACTTACCCTGGTAATAATTCCTTTTGTTGACTGTTCTCCTTTTTAAAATTAATATTATTTTTATTATTATTATTATTATTTTTTGACCAGTAAGGGGATCGTAGTAACCCTTGGCTTGGTGTCGCCCGCACCACACTCAGCCAGTGAGCTCACCGGCCATCCCTATATAGGATCCGAACCCGCGGCCTCAGCACTAGAGCACTGCACTCTCCCGAGTGAGCCACGGGGCCGACCCAAAATTAATATTATTTTTAATTGACAAATTATGATTATATCCATATATGGGATACAGCGTGATGTCTTGATATATGTATACCATGTGGAATGATTGAATCAAGCTAATTAGCATGTCCATCACCTTGCTTACCTATTATTTTTAAAGTGAGACATTTGAAATTTACTCTCAATTATTTTGAAATACACACTACATTATTATTGACTATAGTCACCCTGCTATGAAATAGATCTCAAAATTTTTTCCTTGTATCTTTCTGAAATTTTGTGCCCTTTGACCAACAATTTCCCATTCCCTTCCTCCCCCCTCTACCCAGCCTCTGGTAACCATCATTCTGCTCTCTACTTCTCTGAGTCCAACTTTTTTAGATTCTACATATAAGTGAGATCATATGGCATTTGTTTTTCTGCACCTGACTTATTTCACTTAGCATAATGTCATTCAGGTTAATCCATCTTGTTGCAAATGACAGAATTTCCTTCTTTTTTAAGGCTGAGTTGTATTCCATTGTGTATTTATACCACATTTTCTCTTTTTTTAATCATATTTTTTCAAATTGTATTAATTCAAGCTTCTCCATAAATTTGATGTTTGTTCTTGCTTCAACTTTCGCAAATTCATGTTGCTTTGATAGGGGCTGTTTTCAAACTGTTGTCTTATCTTTCTCAGTGCCTCAATCTAGATTCTGTTCAGACATGTTATAACAAGTTAGTATGAGTTTATTTTGGCACAAAAAATTTTGCAATCCATGCATAGTTTTTTCATAACATCCACTTTCCATGAACTTTTTGAGACCCCTCAAAATGTCCTCCAGGTTCATTCATGTTGTTGCAAATGAGAGGATTTCTTTTTTTTTTAAAGGTTGAATAGTATTCCATTGTGTATATGTACCACATTTTTTTAATTCATTTATCCATTGGTGGACACTTAGGTCAATTCCATATCTTGGATATTGCAAATAATGATGCAATATACATGGGAATGCATTCCATATATTGATTGAATTCAACATATTGATTTTAATTCCTTTGGATATGACCCCTAAATACTTTAGGATATATTTCCTAAAAATAGGGATATTCTCTTACATAACTGAAATTTTGCTGTTAATTTTTTTATTCTTTTCAGAGCTACACAATGTAGATGTACTACAATTATTCAGTTAGTTCTCTAATGACAGGATTTTGTGTTTGAGAAGAAAAGACTAAAGAAGGCAGCTAGATAATGAAAAAAATAAAACAAGAAACAATCTAAATGTCTGTCAACAGGAAGATGGATAAAATATGATATATTCATATAATGGTATATTAAACAACTATAAAAATTAATGAATCACAGCTACAAGCAATATGAATGAATCTAAGAAACATTATGTTGAGTGTAAAACGCAAGACTCGGGCCGGCCCGTGGCTCACTCGGGAGAGTGTGGGGCTGATAACACCAATGCCCCGGGTTCAGATCCCATATAGGGATGGCTGGTTAGCTCACTGGGTGAGCGTGGTGCTGACAACACCAAGTCAAGGGTTAAGATCCCCTTACTGGTCATCTTTTAAAAAAACAAACAAACAAACAAACAAAAACGCAAGACTCAAAAAACTACATACAATATATCATTTTTTTAGAAAGCAAGAGCAAAATTTAGATTACTAGTACCTTTGGAGGGGGAGACAGAGGGATGGGATAGGGAAGGAGTACACTGGTAGATGCAACACTATTTGTAAAATTCCAGTTCTTGAGTCAAATAGTGGATTCACAGATGTTCATTTTATTAGCATGTTTCATAGCTTGCAAATATGTTGCATATATCCTTTTCTATTTTCAAAAATTTAGAGGCAGCTAGAAGATATTGTCTAAGTAGAATTTCTAAAAGAGAGGAGCAAAAGACAGCATCTCATGCATTGGTTTGTTTGTATATGTCTTCCATCCCCAACTAAAAGGTGTAAACTCTTAGAGAGTAGACCATATTTAATGCTTCTATTTTATTGTTCATAAGATTTTATATATACATGGTAAGGACTCAGTCTGTGTTTATTGATTAAATGATTTGAAACAGATATAAAACAGAACAGGCTTAAACACTTTATTTTCAGGAGATTTCGAACTGGTCTGTTGGGGAATTTTTTCACATATGAGGTTACTTCAAAAAGTTTGTGGAGGACCTTTTCTGCCTGCTCCCCTCTACCCTCTAGTTCGACTACTCCATGCTTGCTCCAGGCTCTGGGCTCCAGGCTCCAGGCTCCAGGCTCCAGGCTTCTGCTAAGTTAGCACTGCTGTCATCTCCCTCCAGCCGCCATCATGATTATCTACTGGGACCTCATCAGCCATGATGAGATGTTCTCTGACATTTACAAGATCCGGGAGAGCGCGGATGGGGTGTGCCTGGAGGTGCTCCCTCCAGCCGCCATCATGATTATCTACTGGGACCTCATCAGCCATGATGAGATGTTCTCCGACATTTACAAGATCCGGGAGAGCGCGGATGGGGTGTGCCTGGAGGTAGAAGGGAAGATGGTCAGTAGGACAGAGGGCATCATTGATGACTCACTCATTGGTAGAAATGCCTCCTTTGGAAGGCCCCAAGGGCGAAGGTACCGAAAGCACAGTAATCACTTATTGATATTGTCATGAACCAGGAAACCAGCTTCACAAAAGAAGCCTACAAGAAGTACATCAAAGATTACATGAAATCAATCAAAGGCAAACTCAAAAAATACCAGAAAGAGTTAAACCTTTTATGACAGGGCCTGCAGAACAAATCAAGCACATCCTTGCTAATTTCGAAAACTACCAGTTATTTATTAGTGAAAAAATGAATCCTGATGGCATGGTTGTTCTGCTGGACTACTGTGAGTATGGTGTGACTGCATATATGATTTTCTTTAAAGGTGGTTTGGAAGTGGGAAAACGGTAACAAATTTGGCAATTACTTTGGATCTGTCACCTGTCATCACAACTGGCTGCTGCTTGACATCCACACAACACCAGGACTTAGGACAAATAGGATCGATGTCATCTTGAGCTCTTCATTTATTTTGACCATGATTTATTTGGAGTGGAAGCATTGTTTTTAAGAAAAAAACATGTCACTTAGGCTGTCTAAAAGTAAAGTGCATTTAAACTGGAAAAAGAAAAAAAAGTTTGTGGAAAAATAGAATTCAAAGATAATACGAATCTTTTCATGAACTTTTTGAAGTACCTTCATAAGCAGGAACTGTCCAGACTGCTTCTGATTTGTTTATTGCATAATGTATTAGGAGGCCATTAAAAGTGGCGTTTGGTTAACAAAAATTTAAAAAGCATTCTATTCAATTTTAATGATAAATGTATAAGGGATATAACTTATAAGCAAGGACATCTAAAAATAAGAGTTATGGGTGTGTCAGTATCACTCATATGAAAATCAGTGTGTGAAATAAATTATCAGTTAATTTTTATTCTTCACCAATATACTGAAACCAATAGTTAATTACTCAGGTTAGAAAATGTATCTATGTGGCTACATATATATTTCTTTTAAGAAAATCATACCTCATATTTGCTAAGTGAAACCAGTGATTTTATGTGGATTACCTGTGATTTAGTTTGATCCTGGGCCAGTAGACCTCAGTATCCAGCACACTCAGTCCAGGGCTTCCCTCACTTCTACTTCCCAAGAAAAGAGAATGAGAACTTCGTTTTACACTAGCCTAAACAAAACCGAATTATGACAAAGGTAAACCTGCCACGAAGGTAATCACATAACCTTTCCAAAATCAAATAGAAGTTATTTAGGGATTATCTACCCTTCTGGATACCATCCTTTAATCTCCTTTAGATATGTGAAATTGGAACATAGCTATGCAACAATCGGTAGAGTATTTAGAGAACAGAGAAATTTCAAGGAGGAGGACTCCAGTAGGTTTTTCCCAGCTCTTATCCTGGGGCCAAAACAAATTCCCGTCTCCCATTCAGTTGGCAAGTCCTCATTGGTCACCAGCTCATAATTTTGTATTTGTTCATAAAGTTTGTATTTGTCTGTGCAAGTCGATGGCATGTTTCTAAACAGATCTCATCCTCAGGACCAAGACTATATTTCACATGAAGTAATGTGTTCATCACATACTTCCAGAACTAGCCTTTGAACATAAAAAGTATTTTTCTTACTACATGGTAGATTTACAACCATTAAGATAATTCTAGCAGTCTAACAATGCGAGGTAAACTGTTTTATGAATCATAATACATGTGGAATTCATTTTATCCTTTCTTTGTAAATAAATATTACAGTGCTTTGTTATTACTTCTGATAGCTTTATTCCTTATTAATTTTCCTTGGCAATAGAGTCTTATTATAATAAGTTTGGATGAACAGGTGCATGTAGCATTAGCTTTTTCTATGCTGAATCTTTGCTTCAAAACAAGAATAAGTAAGGGTGAGGCACTGCTCTCTCTCTCTCTTTTTTTTTAAATAGCTGAGCAGGAAGTTCGCCTCTGACAGGGTATTGTAATCGGGTTTATCACAGGAGACTGTTGTTGTGTAACAGAAACTCTAGCTTGTCCTTACCTGTCTTAAAGCATTGCTTCATGAAGGAGAATAAACTCACTGGAATATTTGTGAAATTCAATAAAATGCTTTCCCAAGCACTCTGTTTTTAATGCATGCTGGAACAATTTATTATAGCTTTGTGGTCTTTTAAAAAAACATATTAAACTTGTGATTTCTTACTATTGTAATTAAGTGGATCTGTGTCACTCTAGAAGTCCTATGTGTCATATTTATTATACCTTTTAGACACATCTCCAGCCAAGTGTAGTAATAGTCCACACTCTCCCACTCTCTCCCCCTTTTTTCAAGAAAAAGGGGAAGGTTTGGGATGCCTTCAAATGACTGTTTGTTTAATTGACAGGCAGCTTTTCCTCATTGTGTGCTTTTGCCTTTGCTCACAAAAGTGCATTCACTATTCTATAGTATGTTGAAACTTTTAAATGGAAACGGCTTTTCAGGAAAAAGGGGAAGGTTTGGGATGCCTTCAAATGACTGTTTGTTTAATTGACAGGCAGCTTTTTCTCATTGTGTGCTTTTGCCTTTGCTCACAAAAGTGCATTCACTATTCTATAGTATGTTGAAACTTTTAAATGGAAACGGCTTTTCACTAACAAAGGAAGCATTTTCTTCCCCCATTCCAAGTCTTAGCTTTCTCCACTAAGTCTTGGCTTCTTCAGCAGCTGTACCTCCACCAGAAATGACAAAAGGTGCGATTGTCTAGGAGATGGCAGTGAAGATAATGCCAGTGGAGTTTTGTGTGTGTGGGCTGCTGAGGACTGTTTTCTTCTGTTTGGTTTTGTTTTATTTTTGTTATTCCAGAAAGTTGAGCACACCTTAAAAACAAACCACACACACAAAAAAAGGCTTTAAAAACCCTTCTCAAACCTTTATCCTAGGTGAGCTATTTCTTTCCATTAAGTTGTTCTGTTAGTATTTAAGAGGGCTCTTCTGTCCCAGTAACAACAAATCTGACAAAACTGACTTAAAACATAGGGAATGGAATACAGCATACAGAGAATATTGATATGGTTTGTTTTCTTTTTCCAAGCAGGCCATGAGAGTTTGAGTCTTCCTGCTATTACACTGGCTTAAGAGCGAAACTCAGGGGAGGAGACAGGTGTGCAAAATTAAGTTTTAGTATTTCCAGTCATCTCCTTTTTCTGAGTTGTGATTCCCAACCGCAGATAGATAGCCTTTTCACTTCATTTACTTATTTAATTTGAAGATGATCTACTACTCCTCTTTCTGCCTCTACCTCTTCTGCTGCTTTATTTTAGAATCAGGTTTCTGGAGTATGGTGCTGACTTGAAGTACCATTTATTCCTAGCAAAAATCTTTCAGTTGACGTGGTAGAATTAATTGAAAATCTCTTTCAGGGGCACATCTCTTCACAGCATACCACATAATCAAATTACTGATTGAACCAAAGTATTGGGCCTAGACACACACTTGTCTCATGAGATAATATTTATTCTGCCACTGACTTACAGACAGTGGGGCTACTTCTACTCAGCCATGATTTTTTAAATTCTTACGAATTTAAGCCCACAGACCGATTTCTTAACAAATAATATGTAACGTACATATTATTCTACCATGGTCCTTGGAAATGTTTCTAAATCCTTTCAAGAATTAGTCATTTCGTCATAACTCACTAGACTCAGCAAAAAGGGATAAAGAGGAAACTGTAAATTCATTCTCAAGTACATCTCCAGTATTTTGAATGTTGATCGACCACATTCTGATCTTCTCTCTGAATGAGTAAAAAGAAAAGATGTAATGCTGGTTCAGCCAAACCCACTGAGTGGCACTTTGCCATGATGATTCATTTGCCTTCCAGCAATCTTACACCCTTTGTGAAACTGGGTCCCTTTTGGTTGAAGGGAGAAATAGACTCCTCCAGAACTGTCAGTCACTTCTTAAGCACCTTCAATTGAAGGCCTTATTGGATCAAGTTTTAATACACTCTTGGTCTTCAAACTTTACTCTAGATTTGTTCATCTTACTCTGTAGGCCACATGCAGCCTTTGGGATTGTTTGTGTAATCTTTGTTAGAATAATCTGACAGGTTTAAAATCTACCTGAGGGAAATTAAGATGAGTGTAACTATAACAGGTGTTCTCGGTTTCCCTCATTCCTACACCTGCCTTCCAGAATCATTATTGCCAGAGAGCATGAGGAGAAACCAGCTGATGTTGTCTTTTGTTCCTGGCTTCCCCCAACATCTAAAGCATCACTGGAATGTGTGTATGCACTTCTCTTTTCAGGCTTGTGGAGTAAAACCATCTGAGGGTCTCCTCCAGTCTGCAAGAAAAATGATGATGGGAAGCCACTGCATTTTATTTTTAATTTTTTGTTTCCTGTAACTGGCATATTCTGTTTTTAGGGATCCACAGCAATTTCATGAATCTCTACAGGTTCTCTCATAATATGCATAAGAATATTCTGCACAGCTTGTTTAAACTGCAGATTCTTAGACGCAGTGTCAAATTGATTCAGTAAGTCTGGTGTGGACCCTAAGAAGATGTGCTTTTTCTAAGTATCTTGCAAGGGATTCTGTTAGAAATGGTGCGTTGAGCCGTGCAGAGTCTTCTCTCTCTTCCTCTTCCTTTTGTTATTCCACCTTGTTCCACAAAAGATATGAGGTAGAATTAGACTAATTAGCAGATAACTAAAGTCAGTATAAAAATGCTACTATACCTTACTAAATATGCAGAGTTTTAAACAGGATTCCAGTTCCACAAAAGATATGAGGTAGAATTAGACTAATTAGCAGATAACTAAAGTCAGTATAAAACAAAATGCTACTATACCTTACTAAATATGCAGAGTTTTAAACAGGATTCCGTAGGCCTCTTATTCTACTTAATGCATCAGAGATTCCACACACCTACTGAAAATATGGTACAAATACCTAGCAGCTTGTAAGAGACCTTTCCCTTGGGTGTGTTCTATAAATGAAGGCATTTTCTAAAAGTCAAAAGACTATTCCCAGTACAGTCACTGAATATTTACTATAATTATTGTAAGATAGTTACCCATATTTTAGAATTTTGTCAAAATTAGAGACTGACTCCCCTCTCTGGGCTAAGAGTAATGGGACAGAGACAAAAATGTTCACTATCCTGCTCTTATGTAAAACCCTGCTAAGTAACAGTGCTCTCAGCCTTCTGCCAAGGGTTAGGTATTTTGCTGAGCTAGCAGTGTAGAACTCCAAACTTGCCTAGTTCAGTTGGACTGGGAGCAGATTGTAATGTGATGTTTGTGGCAGGAGGTAGCATTCTGATGCTTTCAGTGATGACCCCTGGGACAGAAATGGTATGCAGTGATGACACCCGGTTATAACTCTTTTACCTCATTTGAGGCCTATAAGACTTTTAGTCTTATACTAGAATCATTAAATAGTAACCAAGCTTAATTTCTGGGGAGGCCCTGAGCAAGAGATTCTGTAGATATTATACTTTCTTTTTGTTAAGTATATTTTGTCTTCTGGAAAATGCAGACCAATATCTTTGTGTTACATATTTAATAGCAGCAGTTTAATAATTCCATCTTTTTCTCCCTAAAAGTATGTTTCTATTGCTAAGAGATTTTATATAAGATGAGGGTAGATATTAGCAAGTAGTATAGATTTTTAATGTTTGTAGATTTTATATATGTTGAATTTTTAAATTCTTCATCTTTATTATACTTCTAATTATGGCCTCTAATATGTTATGAGATTTTTTTTCTTTAGACAGTCATTACTTTTATACCATTTTTAAGTGTGCAGTTCAGTGGCATTAAGTATATTTATATTTTTGTGCAACCATTACCGTTCATCTCCAGACTTTTTTCACCTTTCCAAACTGAAACTCCATACCCAATAAACACTAACTTCCTGTTTTCTGCTTGCTCCAGCCCCTGAAAACCACTATTCTACTTTCTGTCTCTGTGAGTTTGACTGCTATAGGTCATGTAAGTGGAATCATAGAATATTTGTCCTTCTGTTTCTGGCTTATTTCACTTAGCATAATGTCTGTAAGGATCATCCATGTTGTAGTTTATGTCAGAATTTCATTTCTTTTTAGGCTGGCCCGTGGCTCACTCGGTAGAGTGCGGTGCTGATAACACCAAGGCCACGGGTTCGGATCCTATATAGGGATGGCCGGTTGCTCACTGGCTGAGCGTGGTGCTGACAACACCAAGCCAAGTGTTGAGATCCCCTTACCGGTCATCTTTATAAAAAAAAAAAAAAAAAAGAATTCCATTTCTTTTTGAGGCTGAATAATATTCCGGTGTATGTATATACCACATTTTGTTCATCCATTCATTGGTGGACATTTAGGTTGTTTCCACCTTTTGGCTACTGTAAACAATGCTGTTGTGAACATTGTGGTATATAAATATCTGTGTGCTTGTTTTCAATTGTTTTGAGTATGTATCCAGAAATGCAGTTGCTAGATCTTATGGTAAGTCTATGTTTAATTTTTTGAACCACCGTAGTATGTTTTTGAATGTTAATTTTTTTCTTATTAAAAAAGTAATATATTCAGAATGATTTGCAGGAATGTGGAAGAGCAATAAGAACAACAAGATCAAGGGTTTGGATCCCGGTACCGGCCAGCTGCCCCCCACAAAAAAAGGATTGTGGAAAATAACGAGGAGTATAAAGAAGGAGATAAAAATCATCACAATCCGATTTCTCATGGATGCTGTTAACATTTGGCAGTTTCGATTGTCTGCAAATTTGTCTCTTGCTTTTTTAAAACTCAATATTGTACTATGAGTATTTTCCTAAGTCATGGAACAGGCTATGAAAATCACTTTTAGATGGCTGCTTAATATGATGTAACTTACATCTAACATAGATTCCTAATAATAAGGAAATGATGGATTCATTGAGAGGGATATTTTCTAGTCACTCAAAGTGAGGTTTTCACAGACTGTCTCATGATATTAGAAAATTCTCACAAAATATAATGTGAGGTGAAAATGCAGGAGGTGAAACCATATCCTTAATTCAGTTTGTACAAAAGCACTCAGACAGGAGCTTAGCATAAGAACAATGTAAGGGATTTTAGTAGAGGATTGACATATCAGATTTGCATTTTTAAATAACACTTTGACTACCAGTTGCAAAGGGTCAGTGGCAGCAGCAGATACAGTGCTATCAGGTAGGAGGTTGGTAGTCCAGGTCCAGGATGATGGAGTCTTAGGGTAAGGTGTAGTAGTCGTGGAAGCAATAAGAAATAGTAGCATTCAAGACCAAATTGGAGGTGGAGTAAACAAGTTTGTGGAATGGAATGGATGTGGTGTGTGAGGAAAGGGACCTGTCAAGGATGTTCCCAATGTTTGGGTATTGTGACTGGGTAAGGAACACTGTTGGATAAAATCTGGGGGTGTGGAAGATGAAAAATCCAGTTCAGAATATATAAGTTTGACATGCTGAGGAAGTATCCCAGCAGAGATGTCATATAGGCTGTTGAATTTAAATCTGAATGTTATAAATATGGATGTGTCCAAAAGAGCTAAGAGAAAAGTCCACCAAGATTCTAGCAGTGGTTTTCTCTAAGTTGTGAGTGATTTCTATTGTCTTCAGTATAGTATTTTATATCTCATAAATTTCTATAATAATCATGTATTATTTTTAAAATCATATTTAAATGTTGCTAAAACATGTTCATTGTGGCATTATTTTACTAGTATAAAAATTGGAAACAACCTAAATATATAACAATTATAGAAGACTGGTTAACAAAAAGTAAATAGAATGATATTGGAAACCCTTTAACCCCCTTTAAAAAAAATATTTTAAGTGTTATTCAAAAAGGAAAAGTTAACTCCGTTTAAAAGTAAATGGAATTTTAGAAAGTAAAATCTACAATACTGAATTGAGACTAAGAATTTAGAATCTCTAAACTATAGCATAATGTTCACCTCAATTCATATATGAAAGGATGGTGGCCAGATGTTTAGTTTGATGTACCTGCTTTTAGTGTGGAATTTTTGAAAATATACTAAATCTCGTTAGCCTGCCAGATTGCACTTATTTGTCATGAATTTATCACCCGTTAAATCATTTTTTTAAGATGGTTATTTTTCAAAGAGGAACACTCAGTGCTCTAGTACTTTGTTTGCAGATAAGAAGTATTTATTGCATCTCCTACGTGCATTATTTGAAAGTATTAGGGTTGTCATAAATCTTGTCAGTAATGTTAAACTATCTTAACTGGAAAAATGCTTTAAATTCTGTGCAGAATGAAGCAGAGGTTCGTGAGTTAATCTTATAAAGAAAGAGTAAGACACCTTCTTTCCAAAGGTCATTGAGAATTTATGTTTTCCTTTTTTCTCTTTTATTTTATTTTTTTCCTTTTTGTCTTTTTTCGTGTCCGGCAACGGATCGCAACCCTCAGTGTTGCGCCCACACCTCGCTCAGCCAGTGAGCGGGAACCAGTCTGTATGTGATATCCGAACCCTCGGCGGGAGCGCCACCACACTCCCAAGCGGCGCACTGTAGCAGTGCACCACCGGGCCGGCCCTCCTTTTTTCTCTTTTAAAGTCTCAGGTTATTTTAGGGTATAAGTAGAATTATTCTATCTCAACATTAAAAAAAAGAGTTAAAAAGCCGCATTGCTATTTTGGATTGACAGAAACTTACTTTTTATTCTTCAGCTACAGAATCATATATTGATAATATA
>NW_007733827.1:33244-43410 GCF_000696425.1 Galeopterus variegatus
GCGGGAGCACCACCACACTCCCAAGCGGCGCACTGTAGCAGTGCGCCACCGGGCCGGCCCTCCTTTTTTCTCTTTTAAAGTCTCAGATTATTTTAAGGTATAAGTAGAATTATTCTATCTCAACATTAAAAAAAAGAGTTAAAAAGCCGCATTGCTACTTTGGATTGACAGAAACTTACTTTTTATTCTTCAGCTACAGAATCATATATTGATAATATAAACTGATGGCCTTTTTTTCCTAATAAAAGTCAAGAGATTAGATATTGAAATAGTATCAAAATAATTATAATACAAAAAAGATTGTAGGTAAAATTAAGCATAGTTATAAATTGTAGAAGTTAACAGTTTTCTGTAAACCTACCCCTGTATCATTATAAAGCATTTCCTTATACTTTATAATTGCATATGAGCTGAATTTAACAGAGTAAAATTTTACAGAGAAATATTCATTCCTTCAGTTGTCTCACACATTTAGAAGATGGGCAAGACATGACTTAAGAACAGTATTTTCTAAAACAACTCAGGGGATTTAATTGACTGTAAACTCAAATTGGGAGGCAGATATTTGCTAAGACTAAAGAATAATTTTTTATGATTTAGACGCATTAAAAATGGACTGCCTTGGGGAAGGTATTGGGTTTCCATCACTGGAGGTTTACAAAAAGGGCCAGACATCCTTCTGCTAGGGATTTTGTAGGGTTGGAACATATACTTCTTAAGGTTTTTTCCAACTCTGTAATTGCCATTTAGATTATTTCTTCCAGAAACGTGATGTATGAAGAGCTGTCTTATACAGAATAGTCTACTTAACTGGTATTATCTTTCCGTTCTTGCCCTCCACCACCACCACCTTTTTAAGTTGAGGTAAAATAGGAAAAGTGCATGTATCATAAATGTGTACAGTGTGATGAACACAGTGATGTATCCAGCCCCTGGTGGAGAAGCATTACTAGCGCCCCAGAAGCTCTACCATGTGCTCCCTTCCAGTCCTGACCTGCCCCACCCCAAGAGTAATCACAATCCTGACTTCTAATGACGTAGAAGTTTGGAATTGAGTTGCTGACTTTTATACTCTATAAAAATGGAATCATTCTCTTTTGCATCTGCTTTCTTTCTTTGAACATTATGTTTTGAATGTTTCGTTCATATTATTGAATGAATTGTAGAACATTTATTTCGTTGCTGAATAATTTTCATTATGAGGATACGAAGGTACTTCAGAAAGTACCCTCTATTTTCAGGCAAAAATAGAATTAAAAGGTAATATGACTCTTTCTATGAATTTTTTGTAGATCAGAATTTACTTATCCTGTTATTGATGGACATTTGGGTAGCTTGGGACTTTTACAAATGGTGTTATCATGAACATTCTTGTACATGTCTTTTGTGGACATGCATATGCATCTCTGGGTATGTGTTGCTAGGAGTAGAATTGCTTTGTCATAGAATGTACACATGCTCAACTTTAATAGACACTATCAAATGGGTTTCCAAAATGTTTGTATTCAGGCTGAATTTTAACAGCGTCCTACCATATCAGAAATATTAGTTTTTCTGAAATCCCATTAGCCTTTTGCTTATATCTTACTTGTGGTAACTGATAACTTTCTATTTTGTATGGTAGGTATTTATGTACACCTTATCTCCCTTTCCAGATTGTAAACTCTTTGAGGGATTGTTATTCATCTCTATACTTCCCAAAGTACCTTCCAGCGTACCTTGCATAGACTAGGCTCTAAACTTACTATTTTTATATGAATGGATGAGTAAATGAGGAAAAAATTATGTGTAGTATTAATATTAGGAATATTCATAAATTACAGAAATATTATAGCATACACAAAAAGCTGCAAAGGTGATCTTAAAGTGATAGACAGAATTAATTTATTAATATTTTCTTTGAGCTGGCCAGTTAGTTCAGTTGGCTAGAGCATGCTGTTGATAACACCAAGGTCCAGGATTCAGTCCCTGCTACCGGCCAGCCACTAAACAAAAATAAAATAAAATAGGTGTATATTAATATTTGCTCATAGATTTGCCTGAATTTTATAAGAGTATCTGTATACTTCTATGTGGGAGAGTTTAGTGTTAAGTTGGATTGTAGATTTTTAACTACTAGACTCAAAACTTGGTGTTATCTCCCACATAGATGCATATGAATATTATGTAAGAGTGAGTTGCATTTGTTATCTGTGAATTTGAAGATTAATGGGAGAGTGCAGGTGAAGGAGAGTGAGAGGGAAGTTGTGTGTTAGAGCAGTTATGATGACATTGTAACTCTAGTTGGGTCGAGGCTTTATCCTTTCTGCCAGATTCCTCTAAGGCAAGAAGTAATGGTATTCACTATCATGGTTAAGGCCAGTAAGAGTGTTATGAGCCAAACAGAATTTTGGTGGCTTTTTAATTTAATGTTATTATTGTTGAAAATTGCTCAGTTAGAATATTAAGGATTTATGGCTATTTTCCCCCTTTATACTTTCTCCACATTCCAAATTTTATTCAATGATGAATACATATTACTTTTAAAATAATTTAAAAAATTTTAATACCTTATGCTACTTTTGCATAAAAGCATAATTATTTTTTAAATAGCTTTGCTAACTTGACTCTTTTATTTCAGTCGTGGCCTGACTATGAGGATATCTATAACAAAGTGATTGAAGTTGCCACATTTTTAGACTTGCCTCGTTTTCCAGACATAACTAAAGAGTGCTATCTTCATCCCAACATCTTGTGTATGAAGTACTTAATGGAAGTCAATCTTCCTGGTAAGTGTGTGGTGTATATATATGGTGAGGAAGCTTCAACTACTAGAATTATAATAAACAGAATATAGGATCCTTTCAGATCACAGACTATTTGAGCCACCTAAAAGGATGTAAAGTAACATGAAGTTTAATTTTAAAATCCTTTCTTAAAATAATTCAGACCATTTAAAATGGTTAAAGGGACACCGTTTAGAAATAGAGTTCTTTTTTGGTAGAGGGATTTATGCTTGGGAGAATATATTTGGTTTTTAATAGTAAGTTTGCTAAGTGCAAGTAAAGTAACAAATGTTTCAGTGTGTTTTATTAATGACCTCCTCTGCCCCACCCCCAAGAAAAGCAGCACTTCTCTATTTGCATGAAGCATTATTATTACATAATAGATTCTAATTTTTAAAATTCCATAAGCTAATCTCTGGTGGGTTTTTTTTTTTTTTTTTTTGGTAACATATGCTATTTCCAATTCCTAAAACAAATGGAGATAAAAGTCCGGTCAGCATAGTGAACTTTCTAAGGCAATGAAACAGAATGTGCGAAGAACCTCACTGTACCTCGTTCACAGTATACCAAGACATAGGTAACCCTGATGGAATCTGCTAATGGAATCCAGTCCTGAATTTCTTGCTAGACCAGAAATATGAGAAATTCTGGATTTTTATCCAATTGAGAGAAAATACAAACATGGTGTGTCTATATCATTGCTTAAGCAATATCAAAAATGTATTTTTAATAAGAAAGGGAAATAAATACATATGTGAAAAAAGCAGCATACAAAATTGTGAGCCTATTAACTATAAAAAAGTGTATAAATATGTGGTAGTAACATATCATTTGTATAGATTAAGTCTGTAATTTAAAAATATTTTTAAAAACATGAATAAAATAACTTAAACTTGGCAAGACACATGGGCAACCCCCACCACCAGCAGAAGGCAAGAGCACACCGAGGGTCCTAGGCAGGAGCTGTGGGCAGCCTCCACTGCCCAGCAGAAGGAAGGAGCACACTGAAAACACCACTTCCACGTGGGTGATCCACCACAGCCACTGCCACTGCAAGGGTGGCTTGCCGACACAGTAGCAGCCATAGCCACTATACAAGTGGCCCACCACCCACTTGACTGCCCTGACACAAGGAGAGTAACCAGCAGAGACCAGAAAAAGAAGAGGAAGTCTCTCTCCTCAAAGCCGACTCCAGAGGAAGTAACTGTTCTACCAGGTGAACAGACATCAACATAGAGATACTAGAAATAGGAATAACCAAGAAAAGATGACACCATCAAAGGAATACAGTAATTCTCAAGTACCAGACCTTATAAAGCTGGAAAACCTTGAAACGGCTGAATGAATTCTGAGCAACAATCTTAAGGAAACTCAGTGAGATGCAAGAAGACTCGGGCAACATAATGAAACAAGGAAAAGTATCCAGGATATGAAGCAGGAAATTTACAAAGAGATTAATACTTTAACAAAGAATGTAGAAGAACTCATGGAACTGAAAAATTCGTTCAATTATTAAACAAATTAAAAAACTGAGAGCCTAAGCAGCAGGCTAGAACAAGCAGAAGAAAGAAATTCTAATCCCAAAGATAGTCCTTTCAAAATAACCCAGGCAGACCAAAAAGGGAAAAGAGAATTTAAAAATTGAAGAAAACCTAAGTGAACTAGTAGACAACCTTAAGCACACAAACATGCAAATCACGGGTGTACCAAAAGAGAAGGAGAAAGAAAAGAAAAAGCATTGAAAACCGATTCAATAAAATAATAATGGAAAACTTCCAGGTATTGGGAAAGACATAGACCTTCAGATCCAGGACACTCAAAGATCCCTATACAGATTCACTCCAAAAAGATCCTCTCCGAGACACATTATAGTCAAACTGGCAAAGCTCGAAGACAAAGAGAGAATCCTAAAAGCAGCAATTGAAAAGTGTCAAGTCACCTATAAGGGAGCCCCATCAGACTAACAGCAGACTTCTCAGCAGAAAGTCTACAGGCCAGAAGAAAATGGGATGATATATTCAAAATACTAAAGAAAAAAACAGACAGCCAAGAATACTATATCCAGCAAGACTGTCCTTCAGAAATGAGAGAAAAAAATAGTATATTTTCTAGAAAACTAAAACTGCAAGAATTCACCACCACACAACTGGCCCTGCAAAAAATTCTCAAGGGAGTCTTGCATCTACAAGCTGAAAAACAATAACCACTATCTTGAATACACAAGAAAGAACAAAACCCACTTGTAGAATAAAAATGCAAATGAGAAAAAGAAACTTAAATCTTAACCACATCAAAAAAACCAAAAAGCATCAAAGACAAAAAAAAAAAAAAGAACAAAAAATATTTAAAACATCCAAATGAAAATCAGTAAAATGCCAGGAGTAAGACAGTACCCTAAATGTAAAAGGATTGAACTCCCCACTCAAAAGATACTAACTGATTGGATTGAAAAACTAGACCCAACCATGTACTGTTTTCAAGAGACCCACCTCAGCTACAGACTAATAGTGAAGAGATAGAAAAACATATACTGTATGAATGGAAAGCAAAAATGAGCAGGAGTAGTTATTCTTATATTGAATAAAATAGACTTTAAACCAAAAACCATAAAGAGATAAAGAAGGCCACTATATAATGATGAAGGAATCTATCCAGCAAGAAGACATAACAATCATAAGTATATATGTACCCAACATCGGAGCACCCACGTAAATCAAGCAAACACTGTTAGGCCTAGAGAAAGAGACATACCCCAACACAATAATAGGTGATCTGCACACCCCTCTCTCAGCACTGGACAGATCATCTAGGAAACAAATCAACAGAGAAATTAAGGATTTAAACTGTTTTTTAGACCAATTGGACATGGCAGAGATCTACAGAACATTTCATCCAACAGTTACAGAATATATATTCTTCTCTTCAGCAAATGGAACATTCTCCAGGATAGACCACATGTTAGGTCACAAATGAAGTCTCAACAAATGTTAAAAAATTGAAATCATTTGAAGTGTCTTGTCAGCCTACAACAGATTAAAACTAGAAATCAATAACAAGCAAAACTCTGGAAACTATATAAATAAATGGAAATTAAACAACATGCTCCTGAATGACCTATGGGTCCAAGAAGAAATTAAACAGGAAATCAAAAAATTTCATGAAACTAATGAAAATAAAGACACATCATACCAAAGCCTGTGGGATATGGCAAAAGCAGGAATTTTTTTTTTTTTTTTCCTTTTTGTCTCTTTTTTTTGTGACCGGCAACGGATCGCAACCCTCAGTGTCGCGCCCGTACCGGACCGGGACCGGCAACGGGATCACAACCCTCGGTGTTGCCCCCGCACCTCGCTCAGCCAGTGAGCGGCCGGTCTGTATGTGGGATCCGGGAGCCGAACCCTCGGCGGGAGCGCCGCTGCACTTCCCAAGCGGCGCACTGTAGCAGTGCGCCACCGGGCCGGCCCCAAAAGCAGTATTAAGAGAGAAGTGTACTGCAATGAGTGCTTACATCAAAAGAATAGAAAGATTTCACATAAACAACCTAATGCTACACCTCAAAGAATTAGAAAAACAAGAAAAATCCAATCCCAAAATTAATAGACAGAAATAATTAAGATCAGAGCAGAACTAAATGAAATAGAGACCCAAAAAACAATACAAAAGATCAATGAAACAAAGAGTTGGTTTTTTGAGAACATAAAATAGGCCATTAGCTAGGCTAACTAAAAAAAAGAGAGAAGACCCAGATAACAAAAATCACAAATGAAAAAGGAAACATTACAACCAATATCACAGAAATGCAAAGAATCATTAGAGACTGTTATAAACAAGTCTGTGGCAACTAATTTGAAAACTTAGAGGAAATGAATAAATTTTTGGATACATACAAAGTACCAAGACTGAACCAAGAAGAATACAAAACCTGAACAGACTAATAACAAGCAATGAGATTGAAGGAGTAATCAGCAGTCTCCTAACAGAGAAAAATCCAGGATTAGATGGCTTTACTGCTGAATTCTACCAAACCTTAAAGAGGAATTAATACCAATTCTCTTCAAACTATTCCAAAAAATTGAAACAGAAGCCCATTCTCCCAAACTCATTCTATGTGGCCAGCATCACCCTGATACCAAAACCAGACAATTTACTACAAAAAAAGAAAACTACAGGCAAATATCTCTGATGAACATAGGTGCAAAAATCCTCAACAAAGCAGTAGCAATCAGAATACGTTAACACATCAAAAATGTGATACACCACATCAACAAAATCAAGGATAAAAACCATATGATTATCTAAATAGATACAGAAAACATTTGTCAAAATTGAACATCCCTTCATGATAAAAACTCTCAGCAAATTAGGTATAGAAGGAAAGTATCCCAACATGATAAAAGCCATATATGACAAACCACTGCTAGTATTATCCTGAATGAACAGGGACAAGACAAGGGTGCCCACTGTCACCACTCCTATTCAATGTAGTATTGAAAGTACTAGTCAGAGCAATCAGACAAAAGGAAGAATAACAGGTATCCAGATTGGAAAAGATGAAGTCAAACTGTCCCTGTTTGCAGATGACATGATCCTATATATAGAAAAACCTAAAGACTCTACCAAAAAACTCAAAGAGCTGATAAACAATTTCAGTAAACTTGAGGGATACAAAATCAACATGCAAAAGTCAGTAGCGTTTTTATACTCCAGTAACAAACTAGCAGAAAATAGAAATAAGAAAGCAAGCCCATTTACAGTAGTTACCAAATAAATAAGATATCTAGGAGTCAGTTTAACTAAGGAGATTAAAGATCGCTGCAGTGAGAACTACAAATTACTGCTGAAAGAAATTAAAGAGGACCCAAAAAGATGGAAAGATATTTCATGCTCTTGGATTGGAAGAATTAACATTGTGAAAATATCCATACTACCCAAAGCAATCTATAGATTCAATGCAAAGCCCGTCAAATTACCAGGGACATTCTTCAGAGAAATAGAAAAAACAATCCTAACATTCACATGGAACAACAAAAGACCCCAAATAATGAAAGCAGTCCTGACCAAAAAAAATAAAGCCTGAAGCATTACACTACCTGACTTCAAATCATATAACGAACCTATAGTAACCAAACCAGCATGGTACTGGCATAAAAACAGACACTCGGGCCAATGGGACAGAATAGAGAACCCAGAAATCAATCCATATACATAACAGCCAACTGATATTTGACAAAGGCAACAGGAGCATTCAGTGAGGAAAGGACGGCCTCTTCAGTGAGTGGTGCTGGGAAAACTGGACATCCATATGTAGAAGAACGAAACTAGGCCTGTACCTCTCGCCATATACCAAAATCAACTCAAAATGGATTGAAGACTTAAATATAAGACCTAAAACTATAAAACTCATAAAAAAAAAAAAACATAGGAGAAACACTTCAGGATGTAAAAATGGGCAATGACTTTGTGAATAAGACCCCAAAAGCACAGGCAGCAAAAGAAAAAAATAAACAAAGGGTTATATCAAACTAAAAAGTTTCTTCTACACAACAAAAGAAGCAGTTAACAGCAAAAGGACAGCCTACAGAATGGGAAAAAAATATTTGCAAACTGTGCATCTGACAAGAGATTAATATCCAGAATATACAAGTAACTCTTAAAACAACTTGACAGTAAAAAGAAACAAGGAACCCAATTAAAAATTGGGCAAAGGAGCTGAATAGGCATTTCTCAAAGGAAGATATACAAATGGTCAACAGACACATGAAAAATGCTCAACATCACTAAGCATCAGGGAAATGCAAATTTAAAAAAACCACACTGAGATATCATCTCACACTGGTTAGACTGGCCATTATCAGAAAGACAGAGAATAACAATTGCTTGCGAGGATGCGGAGAAAGTTGAACCCTGCTACACTGTTGGTGGGACCATAAGAAAACAGTGTGGAGATTCCTGAAACAACTACAGATAGAAGTGCCATCAGATAGAACCACCATGTGATCCAGCAATCCCGCTACTGGTGTATGCCCAAAGGAATGGAAATCATCATGTTGAAGGGATACCTCCACTCCCTATTTACAGTAGCCAAGAGTTGGAATCAACTTAAATGTCCTTTGATGGATGACTGGATAAAATGTGGTATATATACACAATGGAATACTACTCTGCCATTTGCACCAACATGGATGAACTTAGAGAAAATCGTGTTAAGTGGAATAAACCAAGTACAGAGAGAAGTACTGCATGTCCTCACTCATAAGTGGGAGCTGGAAAAGAAAAAGAAAAAAAAAATAGAAAGAAACAGCAATCATAATAATTCCTTGAACTTTCAAAAGGAGAAACCAGAACTGAGGCTACCAGAGGTGGGAAAGGGGGAGGGGAAGGGAGGTTAGGGAGAAATTGATACATGTGTAACTGGCTGACATGTATAATTTAACAGTATTTTTTGTCTAAACCTTTCTGAGAGTAATGAGTAGAATTAAATCCATTATAATATGCAGAGAGATATTATTGCCATTTGATATTTGTTAAGTGACTTTTTGGAGGCAGTATTATAAAGAACAAGGGTAGAGAAATTTCACTTCTCATAATCTGTTCAATAGAAATAATTTGAAATATAAAAATAAGTTTATACATAAATGTTATTGGTCTTTATTTATAATACTGAAAAATCAAACAAATATCCAACAGAAAAGTAATTGTTATGTTGGGGCCGGCCCGGTGGCACACTGCTACAGTCCGCCGCTGGGGAGCGCGGCGGCGCTCCCGCCGAGGGTTCGGATCCCACATACAGACCGGTTCCCGCTCACTGGCTGAGCGAGGTGCGGGCGCAACACCGAGGGTTGCGATCCGTTGCCGGACACGAAAAAAGGAAAAAAAAAAAAAGTAATTGTTATGTAAACAGTGGTGGGTATATTCAGTGGAACATTATGTAGCTTTTAAAATAATGTTTATGAAGAGCTCATAAAAGCATGGAAAATGTTTGTTATAATAAAAAAATTAAGCCAAATTACAAAATTATATATAACACTATCACAGCTACAAAAAATGAAAATATTCATAAAAATATTAGAAGTACATATACCGAAATGTTAAAGTGGCTGTTTCTAAGTTATGGTAATGCATGTTATTTTTTACTTTCTTCTACCTTATGTATCTTATAAATATCCTATATCTTATAAATGTCCTATGTTGAGTTTGTATTACTTACTAGCAGGGAGAAAGCAATAAACTAACTTTTTTTTTAACAAAATAGAGTTACAAATTAAGATGTAATAGCACTAATAGGATTTAGGTTCTAAAATGTCTGAAATTGATTTGCAGACCACTCATACATAAGATTGTAAGATGTCGGACATGGGGGAGCTGGCCTGTAGTCCCAGCTATTCTGGAGGCTGAGGCAAC
>NW_007733827.1:43420-48486 GCF_000696425.1 Galeopterus variegatus
TGTCTTTAGCCTTTGCTCAAGCTGGTCCCTTTACTTGAAATGCTCCCCATCCTCCAGCTCCACTTCAGTCCCTGGCAGATCCCTCTTCATTCTTCAAGATGCAGCATAAATACCGTTATTCTGCCTGTTCTTCACAACCACGCACTTTATACTGTTTCACCTCTTTCCAAACCAGAACTTATCACTACTGTCAAAACTTCTACTAGATGTTTAGCATATTGAATTATAACTAATGGCCTAAGTTTATCTATTTCTATTAGGTCAATATTTGTGAAGTGCTTAGAAGAATATCTGGCATATAATAAGTACTTTTTAAGTGATAAACAGATAGGTAGATTGTGAGCTTCTGGAGGGAAGGACTGTATCTTATTATTTATTTTTTTAAATGTATCTTTAGTCCCTAACGTAACAACTGGCCTAAGAGCAACTCAGTGAAGTTTGGCAAATATGTGAACTCTTAAATTCAATTCCACTTTCTTAATGTTTGCATTAGGATTTGTGTTCATTGGTTTTAGGAGCTCGAGTTTAATGGTAGTAGTCAGTTTGTGTTCTTTCCAGAATATGTACAAAATAAAATACTTCTGTGCATTGCTCATGTTGTCCCTTCTAATTCTAAAGTGCTATAGACTGTGTAGACATGTGGAGTAAACAGAGAACTTTGAGGTGTCTCTCTTATAGGCCTCAAAACAAGTCTGTGCTGTCAGCAGGGCAAAGGCTGTTGTCCCCATTCTTTCTGCTCCCCGAAGTGGATTTTCTGACATTTGATCCTGTAGCTAAAATGGCAAAAACTGTTAAATATGATGTACAAGCTGTGGCTGTCATTGTAGTAGTATTGAAACTGCTCTTTTTATTGGATGACAATTTAGAATGGTAAGTCTATATCAATTTTATGATGGATAACAACACTTTATTGCGCTGATCTTAGTTTTTTAAAAAAGCTAAGGAAAAAATTGTATTGCTTTTTCCTGATAATTTGGAGTAAAGGAATCCATATTTTGTCTCAATAGAAAAGGGAGACTGTCAGTTCTTATAGAACATCGACTGCTGCTTACAATTACTTCTTATGTAATACTTTGACTTAGCTAGTCATCAGTTGTTTCATCATGTTTTATTCCTATTATTCTTTAGGTAGCAATGTTTCTCATTGCTCCACAGATTTCTGAGTTTTAAAGTATCATCATAAATCCTAAAGAATCATTTAGCATCCCATGTAACTTTAGGCTCCTGGCACCATATGTCTCTCAAAGATTATTAGAAAGTAAAGGAATCTTAAATGTTATCCATCCCAAATGCCAACAAAGAGTGACAGTATTCATAGTGTCTTCCCTGTTTCAGTGATTGCTTCTGTATTAAAATTTGGCATCAGTTTCAAGTACTGTTTTACACTTTTCTCTCAGAAAAATTCAAAATTGAACTGTCCAAATACATGGTTTCTGAATATATTGACTTGTTTATTGTTATCTCCAGGTCTTTGTCTAATCTTGCTGAAAAACATAATGAAAAGAACAAAGAAGGTACTTAATTTTTTATCGAATTCAATGTGATTGTATATGATGGGTCAAAAGATCCAATAAATGTAGGGGGAAAACTTTTAAAAATATACATACATATATATACATACATACACATGTATACAAGTTCTATCTTGTACCAGGATTATTTTTTCATATGATTATCTAATTATATCTCTAGTCACTTCATTGACTTCCTACTGTGTATAAAGACTTGCCTGCTTTTTATTCCCAGCTTCTCCTTACTAATCATACTAGACCATGAACTACAGGCAGCTTCATGAGCTTCCTTGTCTTTAGCCTTTGCTCAAGCTGGTCCCTTTACTTGAAATGCTCCCCATCCTCCAGCTCCACTTCAGTCCCTGGCAGATCCCTCTTCATTCTTCAAGATGCAGCATAAATACCGTTATTCTGCCTGTTCTTCACAACCACGCACTTTATACTGTTTCACCTCTTTCCAAACCAGAACTTATCACTACTGTCAAAACTTCTACTAGATGTTTAGCATATTGAATTATAACTAATGGCCTAAGTTTATCTATTTCTATTAGGTCAATATTTGTGAAGTGCTTAGAAGAATATCTGGCATATAATAAGTACTTTTTAAGTGATAAACAGATAGGTAGATTGTGAGCTTCTGGAGGGAAGGACTGTATCTTATTATTTATTTTTTTAAATGTATCTTTAGTCCCTAACGTAACAACTGGCCTAAGAGCAACTCAGTGAAGTTTGGCAAATATGTGAACTCTTAAATTCAATTCCACTTTCTTAATGTTTGCATTAGGATTTGTGTTCATTGGTTTTAGGAGCTCGAGTTTAATGGTAGTAGTCAGTTTGTGTTCTTTCCAGAATATGTACAAAATAAAATACTTCTGTGCATTGCTCATGTTGTCCCTTCTAATTCTAAAGTGCTATAGACTGTGTAGACATGTGGAGTAAACAGAGAACTTTGAGGTGTCTCTCTTATAGGCCTCAAAACAAGTCTGTGCTGTCAGCAGGGCAAAGGCTGTTGTCCCCATTCTTTCTGCTCCCCCTGCTGTGTACCATCCCCTGCTTCTCCACATTATTTATGAGGAGACTGAGGTTTGGAAAACTTGTGACTTTCTCAAGGTCAAAGAATCTTGAGTTCTATTAATTATTATAGTTTTCTTCTGTCCTTATAATTCTTTTGGTAGTTTTCTTTCTTCTGTGGCTGTATGGCCTACAGGGCCGTATTGAATTAACTGATGATTATATTGGCCTGTTGAAAAGATTTTTAATCAGACATTGAAAGAGACTATCTTCATTAGAGAATAATGGAGAATAATCCCCCATATACAGTGAATAAAAGCAAGGAGTGAATGTTTATACTTGACTACAGTCAATTCTTTTTTTTAAATTTCTTTATTAAAGTATGATTGATTACACATATCTATGGCTACAGAGCTGAAAATGCATACCTGTGTAAAATACATGGTGATCAAATCAAGATAATTAATATATTCATCATTACACAATGTAATCATTCTTTTTGACCCTTTACCAATTTCTCACTAACCTCCCTGTCCCCCTTTGCACCTCTGGTAACCTCACTTCTGTTCTCTCCCTTTCAAAGTTCAACATATAGGGCCAGCCTGTGGCTCACTTGGGAGAGTGTGGTGCTGATGGTACCAAGGCCACGGGTTCAGATCCCTGTGTAGCGATGGCTGGTTGGCTCACTTGGGATGTATAGGGCCAGCCTGTGGCTCACTTGGGAGAGTGTGGTGCCGATGGTACCAAGGCCACGGGTTCAGATCCCTGTGTAGCGATGGCTGGTTGGCTCACTTGGGAGAGCGTGGTGCTGACAACACCAAGTCAAGGGTTAAGATCCCCTTACCGGTCATCTTTTTTTTAAAAAAAAAAGAACAACATATTACTGTGATTGTTGTATCTTTCTGTTTATTTTTTAGCTCTCACTTATAAGTGAAGACATGTAGTATTTTTCTTTCTGTGCTTGGCTTATTTCACTTAACATAATTTTCTCTAAATTCATGTTGCTGTGAATGGCAGAATTTTTATTGCTTAGTAGTATTCCATTGTGTATGTATATCACATTATCCTTATCCAGTCATCCATCAGTGGATATTTAGGTTGGTTCCAACTCTTGCCTATTGTAAATAGAGCTGCGGTAAACATGGGAGTGCACGTATCCCTTTGACATCATGATTTCCATTCCTTTGGGTGTATACCCAGCAGTGGGATTGCTGGATCGTATGGCAATTCTATCTGATGGCAGTTCTATCTGTAGTTGTTTCAGGAATCTCCATACTGTTTTCCATAATGGCATCACTAATTTACAGTCCCACCAGCAGTGTAGGAGGGTTTCCTTTTCTCCGCATCCTCACCAGTGTTTGTTATTCTCTTTGATAATGGCTAGCCTAACTGGTGTGAGATGATATCTCAGTGTGATTTTGACTTGCATTTCCCTGATGCTTAGTGATGTTGAGCATTTTTTCATGTGTCTGTTGGCCATTTGTATGTCTATTCAATCTATTCAGCTCCTTCATCCATTTTTTAAATGGCTACTTGTTTTTTTTACTGTCAAGTTGTTTGAGAGTTACTTGTATATTCTGGATATTAATTCCTTGTCAGATGCATAGTTTGCACATATTTTCTCCCATTCTGTAGGTTGTCTTTTCACTATGTTGATTGTTTCCTTTGCTGTGCAGAAGCTTTTTAGTTTGATATAATCCCATTTATTAATTTTTTTCTTTTGTTGCTCATGCTTTTGGGGTCTTATTCATAAAGTCTTTGCCCAGTCCTACATCCTAAAGTGTTTCCCCTCGGTTTTCTTTTAGGAGTTTTATAGTTTCAGGTCTTATATTCAAGCCTTTAATCCATTTTGAGTTGATTTTGGTATATGGTAGGAGGTACAGGTCTAGTTTAATTCTTCTACATATGGATGTCCAGCTTTTCCAGCACCATTTATTGAATAAGCAGTCCTTTCCCCAGTATATGTTCTTGGTGCCTTTGTCAAATATTAGTTGGCTGTAAGTATGTGGATTGATCTGGATTCTCTATTCTGTTCCATTTGTCCTAGTGTTCTCTAGCTTTATTTATTTATTTTTTTGGTCAGGATTGCTTTGGCTATTTGGGGTCTTTGGTTGCTCCATATGAATGTTAGGATTGTTTTTTCTGTTTCTGTGAAGAATGTCTTTGGTATTTTGATAGGGATTGCATTCAGTCTGTAGATTGAGAAGTATGGACATTTTCACAAGACTACATTCAGTTCTGTTGTCTTTCTAACCTCTACATCTTGAACACACACTCACACCAACTGTCCAATGCAATCCACTTATCTCTAGATTCTTTGAATTAGGATTAGGAAGAACAGGAGTAGGAGCTGATAAAACTGGAAGTCTGAATTCAGCTACTATAGTACCATTTCACATATTGTTTCTTAATTTATGTATTTGTCAGACATATTGGAGGACTGTCATGTGCCAGGCACTGTACTGGTTGTTGGGTTCGGGGGGAGGAAGAGGCCTGATTGCGTAGTGACAAACAATACATGTGTTCTGTTCTCAGTGAGGTAAT
>NW_007733827.1:48622-53144 GCF_000696425.1 Galeopterus variegatus
ATATTGGAGGACTGTCATGTGCCAGGCACTGTACTGGTTGTTGGGTTCAGGAAGAGGCCTGATTGCGTAGTGACAAACAATACATGTGTTCTGTTCTCAGTGAGGTAATAGTCAAGTCTAGGAGAAACAGACATGTAAAAATGATTTCATTATTATCTAGTTGAGACCACAGTATAGGTGGGAACTTGGAGGACGGAAGTGATGGGTTCCTCGAAAGAGTCATACTCATGTTAGAGTATGGAGACAATGACTCCATCCATAACTTCCAGGAGCTATTATGTAAATGTTTAGCTGTGTCTATGAATGAAGGCTCAAATGAACAGGGTATGTTATAATAATGTGGTTTGTTTGGTTAATAATCATGGATTTCATTTCTTTCAGATAAGCCATGGTTTGATTTCAGAAAGTGGTACCAAGTTATGAAGAAAACTGTTGATGAGAAAAAACAAAAATGGGAGGAAGCAAGGGCAAAGTGTGTTATTTTCTATTTTTAGATTCACCTGCTCTATTTCTGTGTCTGTTACTTTACGTTGAAAGCTGAAGTTTCATCAGTGTAGACTTATCAGTATCATGACATATTTTCTGGAAATATTAGTCCTAAATTCTAATTAGCTCTCTTCTATTTTACATTGCTATTAACTATACTCTAATTTGAGTTGGATTTCACCAGTGTTTCCATTAATACCCTCTTTCTGTTCCAGGTTCTAATCCAGGGTACTACATTATACTTAGCAATTAATTTTTTATAATTTGCGTAATTTGAGTTGGATTTCACCAGTGTTTCCATTAATACCCTCTTTCTGTTCCAGGTTCTAATACAGGGTACTACATTATACTTAGCAATTAATTTTTTATAATTTGCATGAATCTCACCTGCATTTCTAATACTCCTCCCTCTTCTGCTTTCTCAAAGTTGGTCATGTCCCATCTATGCTTCCCAATATTACAAAGATTGCAAATGTCACCTTGTGACATACGTCATTGGAATGTTGATACCTGTGAAAATCAAAACAAAGGAAAGCAGACGACGAGTATGTGTAATTCAGTCACTCACTGTTTGACTTTCTTCGAACTGCCATTCTGGTGTAGGTTCATTGTGGAAGAGTGGAAAGAGCATAGCTTTAGAGATAGACAGTGCTGGGTTTGAATCCTGACTGCATTACAGACTAGCCGTGCGACCATGGTGAGTTACCTAACCTCAGCCTCAGTGCACTGAAATTTAGTTTACTCATAAATTTTTAGACACCATGTCTTATATAATATAGAGTACATTTCTATTGATTCTTATTAGAACAGTTTCGTTTTTATTCTTAGAACTTTGAGTCTCTGTGAGACTTTGAAGAAAAAGCTGACATCTCTGTATTTTATGTAAATTAACAATAATACTAATTTGATCAAGTAATTTTATATTCTTTGAGAAAAATCAGGATTCTTCAAATTAGTTGAAATGGTAATTTGTTCAGCTCCAGTTACCTCATCATTAAGATATGGATAGTAATGCCTACTTATATACTCTAATGAAGAACCAATTTTCAAGTTGCAGAGGTAGAACTAGATTATCTTTTCTCTAAATTTCAGAGAGCTTTTAAATAGAGAAACAGACTCTCAGGGGTGGATGAAGCACTGTTGAGAAGTGGATTCTTGCCAAACGGGGGAGATAAGTTCTCACTAGTCAGGTGTGATACACAGGGATAAAAGAGAAGGGGTAGAGGTGAGTTAATTATGACAGCCCATAGATTC
The DNA here is from genome assembly GCF_000696425.1 of Galeopterus variegatus. Classification (NCBI taxonomy): domain Eukaryota; kingdom Metazoa; phylum Chordata; class Mammalia; order Dermoptera; family Cynocephalidae; genus Galeopterus; species Galeopterus variegatus. Next base: position 50,363 of record NW_007733827.1, read on the forward strand.
CCAGCAAACTGTGTCCTTCCTCTTCCTGTTCAGAGAAGCAATGGCCCTTTAGTCAGTGGGCCTCAGGGATATAAGAGTGAGAATTTGTTCTCTTGTCTGGGGTCATTTTGGAGAATCAGCCTTCCTTTTCATGGTGCTGGCTGGGGTTAGTCCTGACGGATCCTGGGGGCCAGGTGTTCAGGGGCCATGCTACCCAGGCCTCTCAGTGGTGACAAGGCATTTCTTAGCCCAAACCAGGCACCAGCTTACACTTCAAACCTAGCTATTGAAGATCAAGTTCATATTAGAGAGCTATAAGCAGTTGCACATCTAAAACTTACTGACTTTTAGTTACTTTAGGGGAGAATTTAGTTACCAAAAAAAGTTATGTCTATTTATAAAATGGCATTTTCCAGGGAGGCCCCAGGCACCAGGGAGAAGGTTGTCTAGGGGAATCCCTTACCAGGATCCCACTTCATACACTGTGTGCTACAAGCTAATATATGTATGTATTGTAAATCACTGCCAGCTGATAATGTGAATCATACTAACAAATGCTTGGGCACAACGCCCCTGTGCATGCTGATCGCCTGTTTCATCCTACCCCACCCCATTTTGACATTAATGTTTCATTTTTCTCTCTGTTCCTCAGTACATCATCTTTCATGTTGTGAGATGAAAATTATTAGGACATGTTCCATAGCTCAGAATGGGTCCTTATGCATGAGATTATGAAAAAAATAATAAACTAGTTGAAAATCTAAAAACAGCTTAAGAGGCTGCTTTGATGACTTCAAGTTGTCATTAGAAGATGTTGAGAAAACAGGGAGGAAAATTAAAAAGCCTGTGCAGAAAATCTCTGCAACATTTTGGGTTAGGCAAAAGTATCTTAGATGTGACACCAAAAGGCATGATCCTTAAAGGAAAAAAATTGATAAATGACACTTCATCAGAAGTAAGATCATCTGTTTCTCAAAAGATACTTAAGAGAATAAGAAGCCACAGACTGGGAGAAATTATATCCAAATCACATATCTGATAAAAGATTTGTACCTAAAATATATGAAGTATTATCATACAATAAGAAAGCAAAAACTCAAATTTTTAAATGGCCAAGAGATTTAAACAGACACTTCACCGAAGATGATGTATAGATGGTACATGAAAAGATGCTTGACATCATTAATTAGTAGGGAAATGCAAATTAAGACCACAATAAGATACCATTACACATCAATAGAATGGCTCGAAATGAAATAAAAATTTACCATACCAAGTTTGGGAATGCAAAATGGTACATCTATTTTGCAAAGTCTGGCAGTTTCTCATTAAACATACTTTTTTTATGCTGTCAAGTACTTTTCACTTCTAGATATTTACCCAAGTGAAATGAAAACAAGTTCATACAGAAATCTATGTAGGAATGTTTATAGTGGCTTCATTCATAATTGCCAAAAACCGGTAACAACCCAAATGTCCTTCAGCTGGTGAGTGTATAAACAAACTGGTATATCTGTGCAATGGAACACCATTCAGCAATACACAGAAACAAACTTCTGATATATCTAGCAAAATGAATCAATCTTAAATGCCTTACACTAAATGAAAGACTCAAAAGGTTTTAAGAAGGTATGATTTTATTTATATGACATTCCAGAAAAGGCTACACTATAGGGACAGAAAAACAAACCATGGTTGCCTGAGATCAAGGGTGTAGAGAGGGGTGGATTGCCAAGGAGTGTGGGGGAGTTTTTGGAGTGATGGTAATCGTGGTGGTGAATATACAACTGTAAGTGTTTGTCAGCGCTGGCAGAACTACACTGAAAACAGTGAATGTTACTATGTGTAAATTATACCTTACTTCTTTAAAACGGGGAAACAAATCATGTAGAGACTAAAGGGAAGCATACAGACAACTTCTAGCCAGAAAACAAGGTATTCATGGGGTGTGTCTGCTTTGTAGCTTTATGTAATGGGAAGAGGTAGGCAAAGTAAAAGTACATTTTGGAAGAAGCTTTAGTTTCAGAAGGGGTAGCTAAACAATTGGAGTGTTATTTTACTAAACAGCCTTTCCCACTCTTTGGGCATATGACCCCAAGGAGGTAATAATGCCTCCTTGATTATAGTATGATTGCCACCTGTATAGGTGTTTATTATAAATGTATAAGAAACATCTATCTAGTTTAGATATTCACAAGGAATGTTTAAGAGTGGTCATACCTAGGGATTGGGATTAGAATATTTAGGGAACTTCTTTATTGTTTGAGATTTTGCTACTTTTATTATTTAAGAAAATAAATGACAAAAAATATATTTTAAAGAATCACAGACTCATTTACCATAGGGTTAAATGACAAGCTTTCTGATGTATTTTAAATATGGTATGGTTTGCTAAATTTACACACAGTTTTCAGAAGACCATCTCCTATATAACATTGATTACATTTCTGCTGCTCCCTGATGATTAGAGAAATTTCATTTCTGTTCTTTACATTTGAAATCACCATGGGAATTCAAAGTAAAAAGTGAGCATCTCTATTTTTTGTATAGTTGTGATTTTATTGACTTGACCAAGTATTTTTTAAATCCTTGAGAAAAAACACGGTTCTTAATTTGGTTAAAATGATCACTTGCTATCATAATATTATTAAAATGTCTATTTTTATATTCATTTTCTTTCCCAGCATTAAAAAAGCATCATGAAAAATTACCAATTATAAAATACTATAGAAATAAAAATGGTTTTATTTCTGACTTTCTATTTTTTTTTTTTTTTTTTTTTTTTTTTTTTTTTTTTTTTTTT
>NW_007733827.1:54075-64101 GCF_000696425.1 Galeopterus variegatus
CTTTTTTTTTTTTTTTTTTTTTTTTTTTTTTTATCCTTTTTTGTCTTTTTTCGTGACCGGCAACGGATCGCAACCCTCAGTGTCGCGCCCGTACCGGACCGGGACCGGCCACGGGATTGCAACCCTCGGTGTTGCTCCCGCCCCTCGCTCAGCCAGTGAGCGGCCGGTCTGTATGTGGGATCCGAACCCTCGGCGGGAGCGCCACCGCACTTCCCAAGCGGCGCACTGTAGCAGTGCGCCACCGGGCCGGCCCCTGACTTTCTATTTTTTATCATCCTCTTTTTTAGAAAGTCCGTAGATACTTCTTGGGTGTTCACTAACCAGGCACTTTATGAAGCGCTAGATAGCAATTACTTCTAATAATTGCTTAGGACTTACAGAATCTGTATGTATATTATCTTAATATTCCTCCCAACAACCTTGTGAAAGTAGGAAACAAGTTTAGATATGCTAAATTTGTTTGTTCATTTACTCATCCATTCATTCGTCAACAAATATTTAAGTAAGCCCCTACTGTGTACCATTCCCTGCCAGCACTAGGGGCATAAAGAAGATTGAGACAGTATATGCCTTTGTGAACTTCCATAATTTGTCACTCAGGGTCATACCACTAGAAAGTGGCAGAGCCAGGTCATCTGATTCAGTACTCCTTCCTGATACCACAGTGCCTTGCAAAATAAGAATGGCCTGGGATCAAGAAGGTAGATTTATTTTGTATTATAAGTTATGAAAGTCCTCTACTTTAGGGAACTTAGAAGTAAAGAAAATGAGACTAAAAATGAACATTGTTATCTTTGCTCCAGAGCAGCAGTGTCTGCTTGGCAAGGTTTAGCAATGACCACTAGAACCAGAAATAGACCATGTCACTTTTTTTTGACCTGAGTCTAGGACTGGTCACCTCTAGTCTGTAGGAACCCCAAGTGGCTCTTAGTCTTTGCCCTGAGGGCCAGATCAATCCAGGATACTCATTTTACATTGGAACTTCTGCGGCTGGCGTTCCCTGGGCAAGAATAGGTTGAGTCAATGCAGGGATTAGGACTGTGTCATGCTGGAGTCCAGATCTTTCCTCCTCATTCCCATCAGGAATAGGACAGATTTCTAGGCATTAAGTGCCAGAGAGACTGGCACTTACTGTTCATTCTGTATGAGTTGTCAGAATCAGAAGTACCACTAACTTAATCCTCAGCAAAAGGGCATTTGGGGCAAAGGCGAGGAGGAACAATTGTTTTCTTAGGTGTCTTTCACTTTATGAGCAGCAAGAGAATTTTATGGTAAGGGGAACCATTTCTGTTTTTGTTTGTTTTGTATAATTAATAGCTTCTTCAAGATTTAACAGCATCTGGGAGGCTTTTGGGAGGAGCACAGCACTCTATTGGCCTGCTGTCATTTAGTGCTTCCTTCTAGGACGGAAGCTCTCCAGACAGTATAGACATGTGCCAGTAGGCCATTCTAAGCCAGAGCTGTTACACTGAATATCAGGAATTTCAGAAATTGCTTCAGAAAAATTATTCTCTGAAATGTGTTTAGATCTATTTCATCTCCTTCCTGCTCCAATTGTTTTTTTATCTTACACTACATACAGGTACATATGGAAAAGTGAAAAGCCACTCTACCACTCATCCATTGACAGATCAGTAGTTTATAAAAGAAGAGGTGAGTTAAATTTGCTCTTATTAATGCCAAGTAGCAACACAGTTGTAGAAAAGCTAAATATCTGGACTTGAAAGTCAATGCATAATTAATTTTTTTATTTCTCTAACAAATATTCCAATACATCATCCTCTGTAAGAAATAGTAACCTATTTCAGGAACATGCCATTATTCAAAACAGAGCTTAAGTTCCTGCCAAAATCTAAAATCCTTTATTTCTGTGACTTTTAGAACTCTTTGTAGAATTGCCTTTAGATTGTACATTTTTTTTTCTTAGTGTGGTAAAATGTACATAACATAAAGTTACCACTTTAACCATTTTTAAGTAGTTCTCCAATGCATCTCATCCAGTTCCAGTTTCCCCCAATGTTATCCTCTCACATTACCATGGTACGTTTGCCAAAACTAAGAAACCAACATTTGGATATTCCTATCAAATAAATTCCAGGCTTTATTTGTGATTTAACATTAGTTTTTGTTTTATTCCACTATTTCCAGAAATGGTGGTGAATCTGCAAAGGCAATTTAGCACACTGGTTGATTCAGTACCAACTATTGGGAAAAAAAGCCCTTCAAGTTTTCAGTTCAACTGGATAGCAGAAGACACTGATCAAACTTGTTTCCATGGACATAGCCTCCAGGGAGTCCTGAAAAAGAAAGGCCAATCGCCGATCACCAAGAATTCATTATATTGGCTTAGTACACAGAAATTCTGTAAAAGGTATGTAATGCTTTTAGAAAAAGTCACATGTAATTTAAAGGAGTTGACTATAATAAAAGCCAGATAGGTTATTTGTTGAAATTAGAAGATGGTGAGCTTATAGTCAAGAAAATCAGAATTATACATTGAGCCTTGTATAGGAGTTTTAGGAAAGCTGCTAAAAATCAAGAAAGATGATGTAGCACATTTAGCACAAACTGTCCCCACAACTAAATTAACCTGCCATTAAGCAGCCAAATAACAGCAGTGTCAGAGAATGCTGATCAGGAGAGTGCACTGCATTGTTTAGTACGTGTTATGTCTTTCTCTGAATAAGTTAACATGTATCATGCCCTTTACCTCTTAGTACTTCCTTAAAATTTCCTTAGTATTTCCTAAAAATAAGGATATTCTCTCAGTAACCATAGTACAAGTAGCAAATTCAAGAAATTTAATATTGATATGAAGCCTTTATCTAACCTACAGTCCATATTCCAGTTTTGTCAATACCCTTAGTATTTCCTAAAAATAAGGATATTCTCTCAGTAACCATAGTACAAGTAGCAAATTCAGGAAATTTAATATTGATATGAAGCCTTTATCTAACCTACAGTCCATATTCCAGTTTTGTCAATAGTCACAACAGTGTCCTTTTTGTAGCAGGATCAAGTTCAGGAATAGGTATTGTGTTTATTTTCTCTCTGTAGTCTCCTTTAATCTGGTTGTTCCTCACCCTTTCTTTGTCTTTCTTGACATTGGCCTTTATTCTTCGAAAATGTCAGTTATTTTATAGAATGTTTCTAGGTTTGAGTGTGTGTGTGATGTCTCCTCATATTTAGACTCAGGTTCTGCACCCTGACCAGAACAAGTGCTGTGTCTTCCTCAGGGTATCCCTTCTCACGGTGTGGCATCTGGAGACATGATGTCCATTTGCCACTCACATGTTCATACAGATCACTTGGTCAGTGTGGTGTGTGGGTTTTCCATGGTATAGTTACTATTTTTTCCCTTGTAACTAATAAGAAATCTGTGAAGAGACACTTGACCAGGCAAATACTGTTTCTCATTAAACTTTGCCCCCTTGATTTAGCACCCATCAGTGATTCTTACGCTAACCAATCTTGACGATCATGGTCGTAAACAGTAATTTTCTAACTCCAAGCCCCCTCTCCAATCCCAAATGTGTCAGTTGGCATCTTACTATAAGAGGGAGCCCTATCTTCTTCCCCATTTTTTTAACTTACTGATTATTTATTATTAGTATGGACTCATGAGTTTCATTTTTACTCATGAATTATAATTCATTACTTTTTTAAAATTTTGATGCTCAAATTGTTCCAGATTTGGCGAGTGAGAGCTTTATTTATTTTTTTATTTACTTTATTATTACTTATTTTTGAGCAGTTCCTTTATGGTACAACAAGATGTCCCACACTCAATATCTCCCTGTCTTACCCTGGAATCAGCCATTTCTCCAAAAAGCCTTAACTCCTTTTCACACTGTGTTTTAAAATCACATCAGAACAAGTACTGTATGTTTCTGATGCCACATTCCTCATTCTCCAAGCAACATACTCTCAGTTTTAATTTCCTATTAAAAATTTACAAGACACTTACAGCTTTCATAAATTATTATGGTAACATGAGCAAAAAATGTCAACAAAAAGGAAATAAATGATTTCTGAACAAAATCCTCTTTTAGATCACCAAGGGAACAGTTGGAACCATTATAAATTATGTAGCAAATTAGCAGAATATAGCAGGACAAGTTGGATTTAATGTTAGGAGACTTTGGTTCAAATTCTAGTTCTAATGCATACCAGCTGGGTGGCCTTAGAAAATTTATTTCACTTCACTGAGCCTTCATTCAAGTTCTTATCAGAAAAATCTATATACTCATGCCATCTTACAGAGTTTTGGTGAAAATTACATGAGATAATATATTTGAAAGCAAGCAGTATAGTACTTTATCAAGCACTGTGTGTGGCACTTAATTAAATGTTAGTTTTTTACCTTTTCTTCCTCATAACTAGGAAAATAAACGGAAATTTTAATTTGAGTTTGGTAAAGATATCTTGTGTAAATACTGAAATAAGTTTTAATAGTCATCCTAAAAATATGTACAGTTGACTCCCCACATATAAATGCAATCAGATAAATGAGAATAATGGAAAAATTTTTCAAAGGCCCAGTTCTAACATAGTACCCACCCTGTATCTGGGAACTAAAGCATATTGGCAAACATGAATGAAAATTTCCCTGGTTAGACCAGGAAGTGATACAAAAGATGAGGAATCATATTTTTAATTGGCGAAGTCCACAAGAAAAGAGAAATTACCTGAGAATCAATTGCATGAGTGAAGTCTATAGTATAATTGTGTTTATGTGTGTGTGTATAATTCAGTACTGATATTTTATTTTAGCCCAATTACTTAGTTTCTGCCTTGATTTTCTTTAGTCTCTGCATTTCATGTTCAGATTTTTCCTCATCTGTTAAATGTGGGTATGTGAAGTCTGGAAAATAAAGCGTGCTTCCGTGGTTATTGAGTTTAGAGAAAGTGGGATTAAAGATAGTAAACTGTATTGAGGAAAGTAATCTATATAGGGCATAGCAAAAACCTTTTCGTGTCCAAAAAAGTGAAACACTCAAGCTTTTGACTTAGATCAGGCTTAATTAATTATCAGCTCTTTGTCATACTGGCTTCACTGCATTCTCAGACCTCTGACTTAGCAGTAAGCTGCCTCCTTATTTTCTCTTTATTTTTTCTGAAGAGTTTTATATTCCCTATAAAAGGTGGATGTTGGGGGCCGGCCCAGTGGCGCACTGCTGCAGTGCGCCGCTTGGGAAGCGTGGTGGCGTTCCCGCTGAGGGTTCGGATCCCACATACAGACTGGCCGCTCACTGGCTGAGCGAGGTGCGGGCGCAACACCGAGGGTTGCGATCCCGTTGCTGGTCCCGGTCCGGTACGGGCGCGACACTGAGGGTTGCGATCCGTTGCCGGTCACGAAAAAAGACAAAAAGGAAGAAAAAAAAAAGGTGGATGTTGGAATAATACAGTATAAGTTATTTGGTTATTTGTTTTCATATGACTCAGAAAATTTCATCAGGTAGTGGGTAGTGAAGAGCTTATTACTCCCCAAAGTGCAAAATTTGTTTTTTCTTTAATTGCACTGAAAATCAACTCAAGAAGTATTTTTTGAGCACTTGAAAAAAGTATGTTACTGTCCTAAATCCCAGGTGGGGTGAAAGATAAATCAGGAAGTATTCTTTCTAAGTCCAGTTGAAGAGAAGGTATGTTTTTATGAGAGTATGTTTTCCCCATTTTCCTTCTGTAGTGTCTTAACAGTAGCTGTAGAGAGGAATGTGCAGATTAAAAACTACAAAGATAATTGGTGAGGTATATTGGTGTTCACTGTAAAATTCTTTCAACTTTGCTGTATATTTGAAATTTTTCATAATAAATGTTGAGAAAAACTAAAGAGAGTCATGCTACGTCATAAAATTCCTTACACCTTGTCTGTTTTAGCTTTTTAGTTTTATGTACTAATAGTGAAAAAGCCATTGAATAAGCTAGTTATATGACTTTGAAGTCACTTTGTCACTTTGTTTCTTCATATTTAAAACAGGACTAGTCTAATGTTTGTCCCTTGCTAAAATTCTCAGTAATGTATGTGTGAAAAATAAAAGTATAAAGGTTTTCTCATTGTGACCTTGTATTTGTAGAGTAGTCTCATCCCCATATTGACATAGAAATTGTCTATGAAGAAATTCCGTGGTAGCTGAGAGGACTTGCTGTTGAATCAGGCTTTTCCTCTGCCAGCTGTGCTACTTGCTGGTTGTGCTCAGGTTATTCACCATCTGCACAGCTGTGTTGTATTCTCCAGTTGTAGAAATGGAGATCATACTGACCTTCTCAAAACCTCCAGTGGCTCCCATCTCATTCACAGTAAGATCCCAAGATGCTGTGGTGCCCACAAACCCTGCCTGGCCTGCCCCTCTGCTGTTCTGACCTCACCTGCTCCCCTCATCTCTTTTCTCAGCAGCCTCTCAGCTGCTCCTTGAACTTGCCAAACACTCTGCATGCTTTGCCTTCTGTTTGGAATCTTCTTCCCCCATCTATCCACATGGGATTGCTTCTTTCAGGTTTTTGCTCAAATTTCCCTTCCTCGGGGAGGCCTATCTTTACCATCCTGCCTAAAATAGCACCGACCCCCTCCCCCCATAACTCTCTGTCCCCCTGGCCTATTTCACTTTTCTTTATAGCTTTGTCTTCGTGGCGCTATTGTTGGAAACCTGCCTACGTAGCCAATTGTCTTGCTAGGACTAGGGCCCACAGACCCTAGTCTGGTACAGACTGAGTCACAAACCCCTTACCTGCAGGTCCACAAGCTAGGTGATAGGAAAAAGATCCTGGGAGCCATGGGTAAAAATTAATAGGCTTTATTCAGATGCAAGCTCAGGTAGCTAGCAGCAGCTACCCTAGTAGCCTCCTGGGGTGTCCCAAGGGCTCTGGCAGCAACAGCTTGCAGCAGCAGCCTCCAGCAGCAGTAGTGGCCTCCCCATGGCCCCCCAGGGGCATCCCAGGGTGGGGCAGGGTACGCATTATGGATCAGAGCCATTCATCCTTTATACTCAAGTCGGGTAACCCAGGACACCTGGGTGCAAGTCAGACAACCAAAGAACACCTGGGCACACACGTGCAATTACATTAGACAATAACCAAGGAATACCTGGGCGCACATGCACAGTTACATATTTACATCAATGCTCGGCAAGATTCCGAACATCCGAGGGAGGCCTGACCATTTTCCTATATTTTCGCTACAAGCTTTTATCATTTGAATAGATTATATTATTATACATGTATTTTGCTTATTTGTCTGCCTCCCCATACTAGGATATAAGTGCCTTGAATGGAGGGATTCTGTTTTATTTCATGAAAAATCCCAGTGCCTAGACGGAGTATTTACCAAGTATTTGTTGAACAAGTGAATGGAAAGTAAGACCTGCCCCAGGTTCTTATGAGAATTAAATGCGATATCTGGTTTCTGTCACATAGTAAGTACTCAACAAAAGATAACTATGGTCATTACCATTATTTTAAACAAAACTAATTTTCTATTAGAGTTTTCCTTCCTGAGTTGATATCAATCAAAGATAAATGAAATGCAGAAAATACAATTAAGAAGTGATAAAATGAAGTTGTCCATATTAAAATTTTTTTTTAAAGCTTTAAAAAAAAAGTTTATATGCATCTATAATGACTAAGGGGCAGCATTGTCTAACAGCATCAACAGTGGAAGTCCAGAATCCCAGCCCGGGGTCAGCTCCACATCTGAGGTGATAACATTCCTTTGCAGTGGTCAGTGTGATGGCTTTTCAGATTTTAAGATTTCATTGNGCAGCATTGTCTAACAGCATCAACAGTGGAAGTCCAGAATCCCAGCCCGGGGTCAGCTCCACATCTGAGGTGATAACATTCCTTTGCAGTGGTCAGTGTGATGGCTTTTCAGATTTTAAGATTTCATTGAGAGGAGAGAAAGCCTTTGTCGTCCTGGCCGGTGAGGAGCCCTTGCACGAGGTCCCACATCAAGGCAGCGCGTGCGGGTGCACACTGCCTCCTCCGCTGCACAGTCATCCTAAGTGGCTTGTGGGGTGACCTTAGACCTTCGTGCTTTACACAGGGCACATGGGTGGATTTGTGGATGTTGTTCTTAGATTTAATACTATAATATGTAACACAGTGAGTTACAAATAGACCTTGGTATAGTCAGAGATGAAACAGCTGAGATTTTTTTCTCTGCATGAAACTATAGGGCTAAACAGTAAGTGTGTAGACAAAATTTGGGTAATACCATGACTCTATGTACCACAATTATCTGTCAACCTTGCCTGTGTCAGATCACAGTCTAAAACCACAGAATAAGCAAAAGAGGCTTCAGCCAACCAAAAAAAAAGTCACAAAGACCATGGCTAAGGCTTACCTGCTTTGCTCCGAGAGCTCTTAGCCCCTGGCTCAGAGACTGCTGACTTTGCCTTGAGTTGTGCTTCTGTCCGGCTTAGTTTTCTGATTTCCAAACTCTTAATCATCAAAAAAAAAACAAGGGAGTCTGAGAGGTGCCCTGCTGATAGACATCTTGACAGCAAACATAAATGACATCCTTTGACAAACAGTAGAGGAGCCAGCATCAAAATTCCAGACGAAAGAACTCAAGTTACAGTGGTCTGAAGTTTATTCTTGACACACTTGTGCTGATCTTAATCCGGAAAGACACAATCCCAAACACGGTAATCCCAAATGTTGAAATCCTGAAAGATCAAAATCCCTTAAGCCCGAAATCTCTAAAATCACAATCCCAAAATATTAAAATCCTGAATATTTTTTGTTTTGTTTTTCTCTCCCACTATTTTAAATTGTCAGCATTATTTTTTACAATTTGCTGAAATCTCTAAAATCACAATCCCAAAATATTAAAATCCTGAATTTTTTTTGTTTTGTTTTTCTCTCCCACTATTTTAAATTGTCAGCATTATTTTTTACAATTTGCTATGCTATGTATTTCATCTTTGCATCATTTTCAATACTGTCGGTACAGATAGTGTAAACTTTTAGAAAGAGTTCTAATTCGTTTTATGCATGTTTTGCAAATTTGACTCCACAAAAAAAGTGCATTACCACAACATTGACTTTGTAAGCATTTTGAGGGTACGTAAAAACATTGAAACTTCCTCAATAAATAGATGTCCTTTTTGTACATCTGCATTTGTGAAAGGTAAAATTTCTTGAAATCTTGGTTCTTTGGGCCACTGCATATGCGGTGGTGACCCATCACAGTTTTTGATCAATTTCGTTAAAAAACTTAGGTCATCCGTCATGGTATTTCAGTTATAAAGCTGGGTGCACACAATTACCAACCATAGTGCTATTTATGTACACACTTCGCTTTTTGACCTGTTTCTTTATGAAAACACTTCATCTACACATAACTCTTACACCATGCAAGTGTCGTTAGTAAACCTGAGTGTTTATGCTTGTAAAAATATGTAATTATGGCCTATTTTATTATGTAGAATGGCCATGAAATGTTGTGTCATGTTTTATATGTTTCTCAAATCCCCTTTTAAAAATGTAAATAAGTATCAATTAAATAATTTTTAAATTATTTTTTCACACTTACATATTTGGGATTTTGATCTTTCAGGATTGTGATTTTCAGGATTTTAGACTTTAGGGATTTTGATCTTCCGGGATTTCAGCACTCATGTTTATGGCATTCAGGATTGTGTCTTTTGGGGTTGTGACCCAAACATGTTCTAGTTCACGTGGTCCCCCTCTTTATCTCTCTTTTTTCACCCCTTACAGTGTACTTGTTGAGGAATTCAGGGCATGTGTCCTATATATACAGTTTCCCATAGTCTGAATTTTGCTGATGACAGCTGTATGATAGATACTATTTAACATGTTCCCTCTGATCTCTGGATTGCCCATACTTTGGAGTAGTTAGAGATTGATAGAGTTAGAGATTGGTAATTAGCATTAATTAAAAATTTGGTGGTAATTAGAGGTTTGATCAGATTCAGGTTCTACTATTTTAAAATTAGTGAAATTGGTAAACTCTTCTTTTTACAATACATGCAGGATTACAAGCTACATTATAAAGTCTAGTGTCGGGCC
>NW_007733827.1:64859-66050 GCF_000696425.1 Galeopterus variegatus
GGATTATTTTCTTTTGTTTGTTTTAAAAATATATTCAGATTCTCTCCCTTTGTGCTTCTGTTTGCCTTGACCATGGTAAGAAGGTGGGTGGTAGCTCATCTGGAGTGAAAGAAACTGGAGAGGAATAGTAAGACCCGGCTCCTAGTAGCACCTGTGTCCCTGGCATGGTGGCCACGGACAGTGCAAAATTTTTTCCTTTATACATTTACAGAGTTTTACCACATTGTTGTAAGTTTCCTTCCAGCTCAGAGTACTTGTTCAAGGGAGAGATACATACATTTCTAAATTCTATATAAAGATAACCTTTTCCTTTTTCTTCCCCTTCCAGCTATTGTAAACATGTGACAACCTATGAAGAATCCAATTTTTCTCTCAGTTATCAGTTCATACTAAATCTCTTCTCCTTCCTGCTAAGAATAAAGACCTCCATTCTCCATGAAGAAGTGAGCTTAATTGAAAAGAAACTTTTTAAAAAAAGATATAGTAAAACAAAAAAGAAATCTTCAAGGTCCAGGAAAGTGAGAAGACGTTGAGAAAAATGAAATAGAAACTTTCTTGGAATCCATGTACTGGCCAGCAGCCAAAAAAAAAATCTTTCTTGGAAAAATATTTTAGTAGTGACAGTAATGTCAAATTATAATAAAACATTCCAGAGAATTGTGGAAAATATAATTTTATTGCATATATATGTATACACACATATATATGTACATAAAATATGCTTATAAAAATGTATATTGTAAAACATGTGAACTTTGAATTTATTTTTTACATTATGAATGTTCTTTGAGAAAGTTAAAACAATAATAAATTATATAAATGGTATCCAGAAATTTGTATTCATTGTATTTTAAAGCTAAATTTGTGTTTTAAACTAGATCACTTTCCTACTCTTTATACCACAAGTAAATCTCAGGTGGATGAAAGATCTAAACATTATAATCTTTCATATATGCATATGTAGAAGTATTAGAAGAAAACGAGTATGACTGTTTTACTGATCTTGAAATGGGGAAGGGCTATGTAAGCATGCCTCAAACCCAGAAGCCAAAAGGAAAAGATCAATGATATGACTACAAAGTCAAAGACAGATGACAAACTGGGAAAATATATTTGCAGCATACTAGGACAATGGACAGAGGAATAATTTCTTTAATGTATCAATAGCTCTTGCAAAGCAATAAAGAAAAA
>NW_007733827.1:67199-68152 GCF_000696425.1 Galeopterus variegatus
ACTGAACAATATTCTCTCTGTAAGGATCTTATATCCTGAATGGGAGCAGACAGTAAACAAATATGTAATATTTGGGGGAATGAGGTACAATGAAGAAAAAGCAAAGTAAGGGGTGAGTGACAGGGTGGACCATTTTATAGGTGACATTTAAGCAGAGACCAACTTGCATGAAGTACAGTAGAGGGAGAAAGCCAGGCAGTTATCCAGGGGAAGATCACTCCAGGCAGAGCAAACAAGTGTAAAGGCTCTGAGGTAGGAGCATGCTTGAGAGAGTCAAGGAACAGCAAATTGTTGAGGGCGGCTGAAGTGTTGTGGTTGAAGGGGAGACTGGGAGGAAATGGGATAAAAGGTTGACTTCAAGGCCATGGTAAGGACTTCAGCTTTTATCCCCAGAGTGTCATGGGAAGCCATTGGAAATTCTAAAGCAAAAGAATGACCGACAACCTGTGTCATAAAAGTATCACCACTTTGACTGCTGTGGTAAATAGACTGGAAGGAGACATGGGCAGAGGTGGAGGGACCACTTTAGAGACTGTTGTACTCATTCGTTGAGGCAACAGATAGTGGTTTGCACTAGAGTGATTGCAGTGGACATGGTAAGAAGTGATACATCCCAGATACGGTTCAAGTATGGAATAAATAAGGACTTGGTGATGTGTTGGTTGTACGGTGTGAGAAAACTCCTAATTTTACTTCCTCAGCCATTGAGTTAAGGTACCATTTATTCAGATGGGGCTGTTTTCATTGCCTCCTGTTCACCCTGTTGGTGAGGGAAGTTATTCCCGAGCTAGGGTTATGGAAATGGCTGAACACACAGCACCCAACGGTGAACAGATGAGATCTATAGCAGTTTATTAATCATGTGCTCACACCCTGGGGGAGGACACAGTATACTGCACAGGAACACGTGGGGGTTGCACTTGGGATAGAGTGAACAACCAGGGATTGTGAGA
>NW_007733827.1:68819-69816 GCF_000696425.1 Galeopterus variegatus
ACTGCACAGGAACACGTGGGGGTTGCACTTGGGATAGAGTGAACAACCAGGGATTGTGAGAGGCAGGCTTTGTAGTATCAAGAGGGTGGGGTGACTCCTGGTTCCCACAGAAGGATGTGATTAGCGTGTTTGAGCAATTCCACAGGCTGGCAGGAACTACTCCTGACTCTTAATATGGAGACTTGTTTAGTTAGGGGGCCTTATCCAAGGGAGCAGAGTGGGGATGGAAACTCGCAGTTAGGCCATTCAAGTCCTCCCCATTTCACTAGATGTCAAGGCAGCACATAATATTGGGCCTTAATTTTAGGCCTCACACCACAGGGGAACACAGAAACGTGGGGGTTGGGAACTCAGTTCTGTCTGGAAATGTTGAGTTTGAGATGCCCATTAGACATTGGAGAGATGTTAAAATAGACAGCTGGGGGGGTGGGAATCCATAGTTCAGAGGTGTGGGGTAGAGATGTGAATGTGGGATCATCAGAATGGAAGTGATAAAACTGTGAGACTAGATGGGATCTCCTGGGGAGTGAGTATAGACAGAAAAGAGGCCTTCATAGAGTTCATCAGGTCGAGGAAGTTCCCTTATACTTCTAGTTTGCAGAGAGTTTTTTGTTTTGTTTTTTTAAATCTGGAATCAATGTTGTCCCGTTTTTCAAATACTTTTCCTGCATCTATGAAATGATGATATGGTTTTTCTTTTTTCCCTTGGATAAGCCTTACATGATCTAGTATCCTTTTTATATATTATTGAATTTGATTTGCTGAAATTTCATTAACAGTTTTTGTGTCTATGTCCAGAAGAAATGTTCTGTATCTGCCATGTGATTTCTTTATCTGGTTTTGGTATCAGGGCAATGCTGTCATCACAGAATGAGCGTGAAGCATTCCCTTCTCTTTTATTTTTATCTTTTAGAAACGTTTGTGTAGAGTTGGTATTATTTATTTATTCCCTAAATGTTTAGCAATAAAGTCTTATCTGGGGCTGGATTGATTGGGA
>NW_007733827.1:70908-71834 GCF_000696425.1 Galeopterus variegatus
AAAAAAAAAAAAAAAAAAAAAGAAGGTAACTGGATAAACAAATTGTGCTGTATCCATACAGTGAAATGTTAATTAACTATGGAAATAAGCAACACTACCCTGCTCAAGAGTAGAATTTGGGGGAGAACATAAAAAGCAAATCTTTTATAACTTAAAGAATTGCTTTTTAAAGATTTAAACCGAAAAATATTTTTTCAATATGAACGTTATGGAATCAACATCATGGTGTGAAGTGCTGTGGCACTTCAGTTGAATAAAGAGTTGCTAACAAGTGCCATATACTTACAAATACAGAGCTCAAAGCTGTGAAAAGCTGGGGGCCACCTACAAACATGAAGTGAGATCAACGATGGAGGAGAAGGAAGTGAAAAATAAGGTTTCACATGCATTTCAAATATTAAGAATTAACATTTAAGCCTAATGAACATTTAAGCCTAGGAGTCAGTGTTTTCACATCTGAATACAGCATTCGACCATAGGAAAAGCTTATCTACTGCCAAAAAGGGAAGAGGGAATTATTATGACAGTAATAGCAACATATTGAACACCTACTGTATACATATATATGGTACCGTACTAAATTCAGTCTTCTTGCCCCTGGGCCCCACCAAGGAAGGTCCTAAGTCCTGGAGCCAGGGGAAGCCGAACCCAGCCACAACTAGGCAAGCTGCCACCAGCTAGGCTCTGCCAGGGTCCTGAGATATGGAGCCGGGGGAAGCCAAACCCAGCTGCAACCAGGTAAACACCAGAAACACCATTTCCATGTGGGTAGCCCACCATAGCCGCAATTGCCAGGACTGCCACAAAAGCAGCTAGTCTCTATAGCGGCAATCACAGCCACCGTGCAGATGACATGCCAGACACTCAACTGCATTGCACAAGGAGAGGCACCAGCAGAGACCAAAAACACAAAAGATCAAAAAAAA
>NW_007733827.1:72306-74651 GCF_000696425.1 Galeopterus variegatus
ACAAACCAACAGAGGAACAGTTAATCTATCAGATGGAGAGGACAAATCTATGGTTATTAGAAGGGGGACGGGAAGGGGGAGCAGGAGATTGGATAAGGGGCATAAAGAATAAGTATGATTTGTTACAATGAATATACTAATAAAAAATTAAATAAATAAATAAACAATTTTAGTCTTCTCAGCTGCTCTCTGTGGGCCATACTGTTATCCTCATGGAACAGATGAGGAACTAAGGGTCTGGCCAAGGATGCACAGTGAACACAAGGCTGAGCTGAGATTTGAGCCCAGGTCTCAGCCTCCAGATTCCAAACTTCATTTTGAAAAAATCATCAACTGTAGATTTCCATTGCTTTCGCAGTCTGTATGTCTCCCTTTCATTTGCATCCTTGGGATGGCAGAAGGTTTGTGGATATTTTAGTAAATGTGATTCAATAAAAATGTCTTGATTGTCTATCACAGTGGTTCTAAAGTTGTGGTTCCTGGACCAGCAACATCGGAACTACCTTGAAACTTGTTAGAAATGCACATTCTCTGGCCCATCTACCAATTTGGAAGCTCAGGGTGGGGCCCAGCAATGTGTGTTTAACAAGCCTTCCGGGTGATTCCGATACCCACTAAAGTGTGAGAACCACTGATTTATCATATATGAATAAAGGTTAAAAAATCAGTGATATGGTGTATGAATTAAGGAATGTTTTTAGGCTGAACAGAAACCCTAACTACTAAAACAGAGGTATTTCTTTTTCTTACATAACAGAACTTCTGGAGGAAAGTGGCTCCAGATTTGGCTCAGTGGCTCAGCAGCACTGTCAAGGACCCATGCTCCAGGCTTGCTCCGCCGTTCTGCGGGATGGCCTTCTGTTCAGCTCGTTACTGCATGGCCACAGGATGGATACCGCACTGCCTCACAACCACATTCAAGGTAGCAAGAGCTCTGTAACCACAGACTTTCTCAAGAGTCTCTCTGTCCGATGAGGAAAGCTTTTCTAAATGCCCCCTGGTACAGTGTCTTCTGCATTCATCGCCGGCACTGCCAATAACCAGCAAAGGGGGACAGGATTACCACCCGGTTCAGATTATCACGGTGCATTCTCGCCTTCCCTCGGATTAAGGATCTTTGTACAATATTTGAGGGAAATGAGGGTACTGTTAGCAGGGAAAGGTTAAATGATGTCTCTATATGTTCTCTTTGCTCTCAAGTTCAAAGTCTTAACATCTAATATGTGCAAAATAGGGTGCTATGGTGTTACAGGTAAAACGCCCCCTAACATCTGTTGATCATCTCCCACCAGGGCATTCTGTTAGACACTTTATAGCTATGAGCATCCAGATCTGCTCCAGTCCTGCGGAACCACCCGATAGTAATAAATGCCTACATCATGTCTCTCATGTACCAACCACTTTTCTAAATGCTTCCTACATACACACATATATATACACACATGTATAAACAATTGTGTGAACTTAATAAATGAGCTATTAATTTAATCCTCACAATAACCACATGATGTAGGTACTATTATTATTTCCATTTTATGAACAGGGAAACTGAGAGAGACACAGAGGGGTTGAGTAACTTGCCCAAAGTCACACGCTAGTCTACAGAATAAACCACTGCACCACACGGTCTCTCTAAAGACTTAAACAGTTCTTGCCCTCAAGGAACTTACAATATCAGCAGAGTCAAAATGTATTTCACTGCACTAGACAAACGAAAACAATGCAACTTGATTTTATTATCTATAACTCTTCCCTAGCCTCCGTCTGGGGTGGAGGCACTGAAGACGGAGAGATACCGTCAGGAATCGCTAATCTTACCAATTAGAGATATCTTAGTCTCTTCAAGGTTAAAACAGGTGCTTTGATATGAATATTTAGTAAAGGGAAAGTTCAAATCCCTATTAGGGCTGCTTCTCCCTTCTGGGTGAGAGGGTGGGAAGGGAGGGGCCTCCACTCATCTATGTCCTCGGGTCCTCGCCAGGCTCCCATGTGGTACAGTCCCCAGTGCCACTGCTGGGGCCCACCAGGGGCAACAGGGCCCCACTGCAGAGCCCCACTGCAGTGAACCTGCTGCTGACGGCTCCTCTCAGTTCCCACTTGTCCCCAAAGCCCTCTGTCCTCCATGGGGTGGCAGCACCCAGCTCCACCACTGCCTTCTGCACCCTCCCTAGGAGCAGGCAGCCACCTGCAGACCCCTGTCCCCGCAGGGTGGCCTCAGCAGGCTGGGCCACCATCACCCCGACTGGCACAAGGTCACCTGTGGGTGGTCTCCTCCAGTCTCTGCCTAAATATTTGCCTCAGCTGTTTCCAAACTACAAAGGTACGCACTTATGACATGAGGCAGA
>NW_007733827.1:75458-77400 GCF_000696425.1 Galeopterus variegatus
TCTCTTTTCAGGGGATGTAATAAATAAATTATTTTGCTACTGAAGTGACTTATATCTATTGATTTGGGTAAAATATCTTTTATGAACAAATTTTGTTTGTTTTTAATTAGATTCCTTACTGCTACAGTGAGCATAACTTTATGATTTAGGCGACCACCCTAAAGGGAAATAAAACAAAGTGAGATTTCACATGGTCTCAGATCCAGTGACTGTTTTAAGGGTGAAATCAGATACTTCCAGGGAATGGAAATAGAATGCAGCAGATACCTGTGCAAAAAAGTTGAAATTGTTTTATGTCTCTCTGTGATCAGTCTAAGCTTATAGCCACACAAATATAGCATACATGTACCGAAATTGAGTTAAATTTCGTGTTTTTCTCTTAGTATCACATTTGGATCATTAAAACATCGTGGAAAAGCACAGCTGGGAAGCACATTTATTAAGCACCTGTGTTGTAGGGAACATTTCACGTTTGCTCATTTAACAATATAGATAAATCTACAACTACAGTAATTCAAGGTCTGGTTATGGCAGATTGAAATAAAACCTCTAAATTAAAAAAAAAAATTAATGTTAAAACCAGTGAATGTACCGTGTGAGTCTTTTCCCATGAGACTACACATTGGCCCAAATATTTCATTAATCTACAGGGGTATTTCACATATTTTGAACATGGTTTTGTTGTGTGTGTATTTGTTTTTAATCCTCCCAAAAATGTGCGTTTGCTTTAGGCAGTGCAACATTTCTGTGTCAGACTTAAAAGAAAAAATGAGCATCTCTACCTGCCAGCATTGGCTCCTTGTGCACCAGGTCACATTATTCTGGGACTGTAATGACAGTCACAAGTTGATGCCCACAGGGGTGTCTTA
The DNA here is from genome assembly GCF_000696425.1 of Galeopterus variegatus. Classification (NCBI taxonomy): domain Eukaryota; kingdom Metazoa; phylum Chordata; class Mammalia; order Dermoptera; family Cynocephalidae; genus Galeopterus; species Galeopterus variegatus. Next base: position 76,328 of record NW_007733827.1, read on the forward strand.
TCTCCCTGCAGGGTAGCATTTCTCCCTGAGCACGAAGCAGGCCTGCCTGTCATTGCCACCCAAAAGCCAAGCGCCTTCTAAAGCCCTCAGCAGGAAGCAGATGCCAGGGCTGGCTCTGGCACCCCGCAGCAGAGGCTGCAAGCTCACCTGTACAGTGTCTATAATTCTTAGTTATCTTTTTTCCTCCATTGGCACAAAGCCACCTAGGAAAAAAAGCAGTATTAACTTCAATCCTATATTTACACAAAAAGACATATTGCTTAAAAGGAGAGAAGGCGCACCGTTTCACCAATCTTCAGGTAGACCTTAAATAGAATTTCTAAAGTGTGGCTGCTGTAAGAGTCCTGTGAATTATTACACATTGCAGATAATTGATAGTGTATATTTTTATCTTGAGTATGTAGCTGGTGACTTTTTTTTTTAAACTTAAAATGCCTCTGTGTTCTTGAAAGCTGAGTAAATTCACACAGTATTAAGTCTCTCACGAAATGTATTCAAGAAGCTTTTAGCGTATGTTCCCTTGTCTTGTGCCCTTGTGAAGTATTTAAGTATAAAGTGACTTTAATGCCAGACTTGCCTGATAATATGCTATAACTTCAGAAGAGCTTACAAAAGAGTATTTTTATTAACTTTATAAATTAAGAACCTGGTATTTCAGCTCACTTGGCCTTTTGCCCTTCTGAAACAATTATTTCCTTCTGGAACAATTAGTACATGTTTTATGGATATTTGCATTGAGCTGGGTGACTCACAGATACTCTGGAAAGAATATTTAACTTAAGAATACCACTTAAATGTAATTACCTTTTGTCACCACTGTTGTCCACATTAACTTAAATTAAGTGATTAAGTTAAACATTACCTAAAATGAAAAAGGTGGTCTCTGAATTTAAGAACTCCTAAAATTAAAAGGAGGGAAAATGTGTTCTTTGCCATGGTAGAGGATAAGAAAAATTAGAAAACGTGCTTACTTATTTTTACCTTGCTCTCCTTGGAAACTCACAATAGAATAAAAGCCTCCCCGGGAAGGCCCCTTGGCTCCTAGGCAGCACCCTGGGGGGGGGGGGGGCCCC
>NW_007733827.1:78260-79344 GCF_000696425.1 Galeopterus variegatus
CGCGGCCTGGCCGGCGCCCCCTTTCTCACTTCTGGGCCCCTGCAGCACGTCCTATTTTTGACAAGTAGCGCAGCCGGTTTATGTAGGTGTCCGGAGGCGCCACTTGCCATGGCTCCGTGGAGAACCTACATCCAATAAATGCTCAATAAGTGCCTTTGATGACAGTAAGGATGACGAAAAGCAGAAAAGGAAAAAAGCTCCCTACTTATCAGCTACTGCAGGATCGTTTTCACTATTGGATGAATGGACGCGGTGTCTGCCTTCCAAATGCTGGTTTTGAGTCAAATCGAATTACTTTTAGGACAGATGGGGAGAAAATGCGCACGACTTTTGCCAACTCCCGTGGCCATATCCAGTACCCACGCGGTGCTCAGGGCATGCCAGGCACCGTCTCACCCACTCCACAGACGTGGGCTCTTCCAGTCCTCTCGAGCCTATGACGTGGTACCGGATTAGTTTGCAAAGGAGGACACTGAGACATGGAAAAGTTCAATTACTTGCCCAGGGTGACACCATAAGCGTTGGAGCCTAGATCTGATCCCAGGCGGCTGGCTCCAGAGTCTGTTGGCTCCCCCAGCTCACAGCTCTGCCTCTCAAAACTCCAACCCCAGGTGATGTCAGTTTGGAACCTAAGGACCCCAAACGCTGCTCCGAAGAAGAAAACATTAGCATTTATGACTAGAGTATATCCTCACCATCCCCCTCCTTCAAACCTCCACCCCAAACCTGTTCTTCCTCTCCATTCCCAGTCTTAATTACAGCACATTCACCTAATCACCGGGCTATAAATCTCCAGCCCCTCCCTGCCTGTCACCCCACCATCTCATCAGTCACTCAGCCCTGACTGTCCACCGTCAAGCGCCTCTCTGGCTAGTCTCTCTCCATCGACGTAGTCACTGCCCAGCTCAGACCCTCATCTCTCCCCTGGTAGGTTGCAAAACCTCTCTCCTCTCCAAGCATTTATCATTCCTCTGCCAATTATTTCACAAAAATAGATCTAACAGCACTCTGAGGCACGAAATCCTCCGATGGCTCCTTGTTGCCTACAGCCTGATGGCTTGGCCTGGGAGGTCCGTCCGACTGT
>NW_007733827.1:79504-80954 GCF_000696425.1 Galeopterus variegatus
GTCCACCGTCAAGCGCCTCTCTGGCTAGTCTCTCTCCATCGACGTAGTCACTGCCCAGCTCAGACCCTCATCTCTCCCCTGGTAGGTTGCAAGACCTCTCTCCTCTCCAAGCATTTATCATTCCTCTGCCAATTATTTCACAAAAATAGATCTAACAGCACTCTGAGGCACGAAATCCTCCGATGGCTCCTTGTTGCCTACAGCCTGATGGCTTGGCCTGGGAGGTCCGTCCGACTGTGGCTCCTACACGTTTCCTGTCCCCTGCCCTTCTGTGCTCCCTCAATATCAAGCAAGCCAAGGCACCTCACACCCCGGGGCCTTTGCCCGTGCTGTTTTCTCTATCAGAAATGTCCTTCCTCTTTTCAAAAGAACGCTTATTCTTCCTTTATGACCCTGCCGAAATGCCATCTCCTCAATCAACCTTCGCCCCTCAACTCCCCCAGGCTCTGTGCTGTTGTTCCCAGGCATAGAGCACACATCTCCATTAGGGCATGTATAATATTTGTGCCAACGTGCCCAAGTCTCCAGAGGGAGCAACCTGGGTGCTGGACTGTGTATACTCAAGGGTACTTTGAAAAGTTCATAGAAAAGTAGAATTAAAAGATAGTAAGAATCTTCCCATGAATTTTTGGAAGTACCTTCGTGTATATGCCCAGTGCTGGCAGAGTGGCTCCCTCCCCAACCCCGAGGGCTTGGCAGATTTTGAGGTTAAGAAACTTTAGACCTTATGTGAAAAATAGAGTTCACAAGGATAATATAGGCAACGCGCCAAAGAAGCATATCTAGGACATTTTACACATCTAATTTGTAATAATGAGCTCTACACTGTTAATTTCCACTTACCGCCCGTAGCTCATCAGAAACTTTGCACAATGCCTCTTCTGTGCATTTTCAGGGAGATGCATATAAATCGGTTTAGCTTCAGTGAGAGTCATATGCATACTAGGAAGTGTTTTTTTGTGCTTTGTCTACTACCTCCATCTACATGTTAAAAGCCCTCTGGTTTCATGTCTCAGAGTTAGTGCCTACCATCTGCTGATGTGGCCCCAGAGCAGAGTAACTTGGAGTTTTATGATGCTTTAGGAATGTTTATTAAAAGGATTAAAGGATTTCTAAATAAGTAATGCTTAATGAGCTCCCCAATTCCAAAGCAATGGAGCCAGAGTTATGCCCATGATCACTTCAGACCAAACACATACCAGTTCCTCCATCTCATGAAGAACAATCCAGAAATTCCAAGAGCTGCTTTTACTTTTTCTCCCTCACTTGATGCTTATCTCAAAATTTTCCTGATTTTTCCTTCTTTTTTTCAACCTCTAGTTCTTTTTTCTAATCACCACCAACAGCAGTAACTCAGAACACCAGATATTGGAATTGATAGTTCATGGTTTAGAAAAGACATACAAAAATGAATCCAAAAATCCCTGAGTTTAAAGGAAACTGGTGAGCT
>NW_007733827.1:81457-91956 GCF_000696425.1 Galeopterus variegatus
TTAGAAAAGACATACAAAAATGAATCCAAAAATCCCTGAGTTTAAAGGAAACTGGTGAGCTGGTGAGGGATTTCTGTAAAAACTGAGTTAATGAAATGTCAACTTTGGGCAATGACTTAATTCGTCTTTGCTTGTTCCCACCTACAAAGCAAGGATAATATCGCTGTTGTACTAAGAGATGGTGAGATGCTCCAACAATTTTAAATGGACATTATCTTATAATAACGATGTCTGGCCACTAGTAACCCTTTCTTCAAATAGTAAAATATGCAAATATGAGCCAGCAAGTCTCTCAGCTCCCCTGTCTGGGGTGTTTTCTTGAAATGGCAGTAAGCCTGATAGCTACGCCCCACTCGGTGTTAATCACAGGCAAGAAGGGGTTCGCTGGAGGTTAAGACCAGTGCTTCTGAGCCCAGGGCTTTCTGGTAGCTGTGTTGCAACTGTCAAGCCTTCACTGGAATGACTGATCTACAGTGAGGCCAGAAGAAAAGAATGTGAGATATCTAGGTTCTTCAGTTGCCAGCAAGTGGGTGACAACCAGCTTTACATAGCTGCTTCTGCCTCCATTCAGAAACAGGAAGAGGTGCTGGCTTCCTGGTGACTGAGTCTGGAGTAGGTCCCAGGTATTTGACAAGACTCACCTGAGACTACAACGTTTGTAAGCAAGCACGTTCATAACAATGTCACTAGAGACATTTGAAAACAGAGCGTACAGATACCAAAAAATGGAGAGATAATCCTAAAGTCAACATGTTCTCTCAGTTTGAAAGTCAACTTAGAAAACAATCAAATGCCAACTCCCAAGTCAGAGACTGTCACTAGAAAGCTCGGCCATGGCTCTGCCACATTTAATGTGTCCAGACTGCTAATATAATAGAGGCCACAGGCCAAATCCAGAATCTCATGCAGAAATAGTCACCTATCTATCAGCAGTACCAACCAGCACCAGAAGAGAAGGTGTGGGATTTGGAAACAAGATGCCTGGGTTCAAGTTTCAAACTTACTAAGGGACTTCGAATACATCATTTAATCTCTATGGACCTCATTTCTCCACCTACAAGATGCTCATAACTCTGTGGACCTTGAAGGGTTGTTTTAAGAATCAGCGTATGTGATCATGTACTGAACACTACCAAAAGAAGTAATGTCATTACTATCCTGACTAACCACAATAATTGTTGATCCTCTATAGTTTTTGTCCCATAAGCAGCTTATGATATAGTGAGGAAAATGGGGAAGTAGAAAGTTTAATATTTATTGGGTTCCTGTTATGTGCCTGGCATTGTCTGAGAAACTTTTCTTAAACAAAAACAAACAGGGGGCTGGCCAGTTTTCTCAGTGGTCAGAACGTGGTGCTGATAACACCAAGGTCTAGGGTTCAATCGCTGTACTGGCCAGCTGCCAAACAAACAAACAAAAAAACACAAAAAATGAACAAACTAACAAAACTCTTACTGATAGGAATTATAATCCCATATTCCCCAGTTGAGGAAAGTGAGGCACAGAAGTTAAGTGACTTTCCTAAGTCACAGAGCTGGAGGTAAGGGTGGAGATTCCACGCTCCTTCCCTTCCACACCCCGTTTCTCCAGAGTGGAAGGACTTTCATGTCATGCAGGCAAAAGCATGAGTCACACAGATCTGGTGAACTGGGTAGGACACACTCTTGGGTGTCAAGGCATGGAGGCCCTGCCATTGGCTTCCAACCACTTGAAATGTCCTTTCATTGGGGCTGAAGTTCCTGAATGTGATGAGCCCTACAAATGGCTGTCATGTGGTCTCATGCCCAACAGGCAGGCACAGGGAGGAAATAGACAGGGCTCCTGCCCTCCTAGTCATTAAAGAAGATGAGCGCTGTCAAGTGTCTGCGTGCCGGGCACTGTGTGAAACTCTTTAAGAACATGATCTTAGTTAGCTCCGCAATACCTGGTATTAGTTCCCTCGAAAAATAATAGGACTGAGAGAGAACCCAGGACTGGCAGTGAAGAAGACTGCTTAAGGTAAAAAGAAGAGGCATATCTGGAATTTGAATCTAGATCTGCTTGACTTAAAATTCTTCTTTCAAGATCATGCAGAACTGAATTAAGTAAAAGGCAGAGCAACTTGTGATGAGCGGTTTAATAAAGGGAGAGCTGAGGTTCTGGGAGAGGGTTCCTAGCTGGGGCTGGGAAGGGTTCCTGGGAGAGATGGTTGGAGGCTGGCCTTTAAAGAAGATGTAGACTAGGGCGGTGAGGCAGAGAGAGGAACAGCACAGCCAATGCCAGTGGCCTGAAGTGCAGGACGTGTTCAGGGAACACTGTGACAGGGGCGTAGGGCATGGGGGGCTTTTAACCGGAACATCAATTTGGAAATGCATGTTGGGGCCAGATCAAGAAGGAACTTGAATGCCAGTCTAAGGAGCTTGGACTTCAGCCTGTAAACTGCAAGTAGCTATGAGAGTTCTGGTCATAGCAGCCATTCTTAGAGCCATCGGAGATTGGAGCTGGAAGGAACCAGATGACCTGTCCAACTGTTTCCTTTTACTGAGGCTCAGAGAAATGACTCTATTGAGATCACCCTGCTGGTCGGTAGAAGACCCTGGATTACAACCCAGTCGTGTGACTCTCCCAGTCTATCATCTTCACCCCGCGCCCACCCTCACTCTGAGTCATGTTAGTACTGGGTGGTCTGCAGTGGGAGAAAGGTCCAAAATTAGCTCCTCACTCTGAGGCCCATGACTTGGGAAGGTAACTTGCAAGATCCTCCTTCTTTTAAATAAAACTACCGCACTCTCGAGCTTAAAAAGGTTACTGCCAAACAAATGATGTGAAACTCACTCATAACGTTAAAAAATGCAAATCAAAATAATGACATACTATTCTCACCTAATAGACCGGCAAAGCAAACTTTGATAGTGCCTGTGGCCCTCTAAGAGGTGGCACGGGAGGCAGTCTGATACCCCATCAGTAGGAGTCTCAACAGGGGCAGCCTTTTGGAAAACAATCTGGCAAGATCTATAAAAATTGCAGCAGTGTGTACCTTTTCTTCCAGCAACTCCAATTCTAGGAATTTATCCTATGGCTATACTTGATCAAGTGTGCAACACTTAGAGGGATGTGTACTGCGAACGTTTGTGATTGTGAAAAACGGGAAAAAAGCTGCTCACCAATGGAGTCTAGTTATCATGGATACATACAAAGTAATTGGGGGCCATTTTTTTAAAAAGTGCAGTAGATTTCTGTGTGCTGATGTGGAAAATGTTTAAGACATGAAGTGAAAACAAGCAAGCTGTGCAGGGCTGTGCACAGTATAAGTCCCCTCTGTGTAAGAAAATAAAATGTACGAGGGCACTTCGAAATGTTCATGGAAAGATTCGTATTCTCTTTCATTCTATTTCTCTATGAAGTTTTTGAAGTACCCTCATATGTATGCTTGTATACACATAGAAAACATCTGAAAGATACACAAAAATGGTTAATAGTGGTTATCTTGGGGGTGGGTAGGGGATGGAGAAGACTGTACTCTGCATGCTTCTGTATGGCTTTAATTTCTTTCTTTTCCTTTCTGTCCCTTTCTTTTTTTAACTATGAGCATGTATTATTTTTATAATTAAAAAAACAGTAAAGACAAAAATAAAGAAGGTATTGCCAACAGTTCATATATGCAGATTTTTTTATGCTTTCTTTTTGTTGTTGTTGACTGGCCAGTATGGGGATCCCAATCCTCATACATGCAGATTTTAACTTCTGTTTTAGAGAGCTATTACAAACTACACCATCTTATATTCAAATTTACAAAATAGACCCAATGTTTTTTATTACTACATCTATGGTGCAATAACCTTGGGCTCTTCCTGTTCTTGTTTTTGGCTTTCTGATTTGATGGTTCTTCATTCATCCTCTATTTATTTTGTACCTACCCTGTGTCAGGCACTGGGACTGAGGCACAAAGACTTTCATCTTCTGCAAAAGGAGGATCATTTAAATCAGCCCCAGATCCTTACAGATGCCTGCAGAGGACAAATCCATTCAATAATTATTTACTGGAGATCTATGTATGTACCAGGCACTGGGGACATAAAAGTGAAAGAGATTTACAATCTCTGCCCTCTNCTTTCTGGTAGCTGTGTTGCAACTGTCAAGCCTTCACTGGAATGACTGATCTACAGTGAGGCCAGAAGAAAAGAATGTGAGATATCTAGGTTCTTCAGTTGCCAGCAAGTGGGTGACAACCAGCTTTACATAGCTGCTTCTGCCTCCATTCAGAAACAGGAAGAGGTGCTGGCTTCCTGGTGACTGAGTCTGGAGTAGGTCCCAGGTATTTGACAAGACTCACCTGAGACTACAACGTTTGTAAGCAAGCACGTTCATAACAATGTCACTAGAGACATTTGAAAACAGAGCGTACAGGTACCAAAAAATGGAGAGATAATCCTAAAGTCAACATGTTCTCTCAGTTTGAAAGTCAACTTAGAAAACAATCAAATGCCAACTCCCAAGTCAGAGACTGTCACTAGAAAGCTCGGCCATGGCTCTGCCACATTTAATGTGTCCAGACTGCTATATAATAGAGGCCACAGGCCAAACCCAGAATCTCATGCAGAAATACTCACCTATCTATCAGCAGTACCAACCAGCACCAGAAGAGAAGGTGTGGGATTTGGAAACAAGATATAATAGAGGCCACAGGCCAAATCCAGAATCTCATGCAGAAATAGTCACCTATCTATCAGCAGTACCAACCAGCACCAGAAGAGAAGGTGTGGGATTTGGAAACAAGATGCCTGGGTTCAAGTTTCAAACTTACTAAGGGACTTCAAATACATCATTTAATCTCTCTGGACCTCATTTCTCCACCTACAAGATGCTCATAACTCTGTGGACCTTGAAGGGTTGTTTTAAGAATCAGCGTATGTGATCATGTACTGAACACTACCAAAAGAAGTAATGTCATTACTATCCTGACTAACCACAATAATTGTTGATCCTCTATAGTTTTTGTCCCATAAGCAGCTTATGATATAGTGAGGAAAATGGGGAAGTAGAAAGTTTAATATTTATTGGGTTCCTGTTATGTGCCTGGCATTGTCTGAGAAACTTTTCTTAAACAAAAACAAACAGGGGGCTGGCCAGTTTTCTCAGTGGTCAGAACGTGGTGCTGATAACACCAAGGTCTAGGGTTCAATCGCTGTACTGGCCAGCTGCCAAACAAACAAACAAAAAAACACAAAAAATGAACAAACTAACAAAACTCTTACTGATAGGAATTATAATCCCATATTCCCCAGTTGAGGAAAGTGAGGCACAGAAGTTAAGTGACTTTCCTAAGTCACAGAGCTGGAGGTAAGGGTGGAGATTCCACGCTCCTTCCCTTCCACACCCCGTTTCTCCAGAGTGGAAGGACTTTCATGTCATGCAGGCAAAAGCATGAGTCACACAGATCTGGTGAACTGGGTAGGACACACTCTTGGGTGTCAAGGCATGGAGGCCCTGCCATTGGCTTCCAACCACTTGAAATGTCCTTTCATTGGGGCTGAAGTTCCTGAATGTGATGAGCCCTACAAATGGCTGTCATGTGGTCTCATGCCCAACAGGCAGGCACAGGGAGGAAATAGACAGGGCTCCTGCCCTCCTAGTCATTAAAGAAGATGAGCGCTGTCAAGTGTCTGCGTGCCGGGCACTGTGTGAAACTCTTTAAGAACATGATCTTAGTTAGCTCCGCAATACCTGGTATTAGTTCCCTCGAAAAATAATAGGACTGAGAGAGAACCCAGGACTGGCAGTGAAGAAGACTGCTTAAGGTAAAAAGAAGAGGCATATCTGGAATTTGAATCTAGATCTGCTTGACTTAAAATTCTTCTTTCAAGATCATGCAGAACTGAATTAAGTAAAAGGCAGAGCAACTTGTGATGAGCGGTTTAATAAAGGGAGAGCTGAGGTTCTGGGAGAGGGTTCCTAGCTGGGGCTGGGAAGGGTTCCTGGGAGAGATGGTTGGAGGCTGGCCTTTAAAGAAGATGTAGACTAGGGCGGTGAGGCAGAGAGAGGAACAGCACAGCCAATGCCAGTGGCCTGAAGTGCAGGACGTGTTCAGGGAACACTGTGACAGGGGCGTAGGGCATGGGGGGCTTTTAACCGGAACATCAATTTGGAAATGCATGTTGGGGCCAGATCAAGAAGGAACTTGAATGCCAGTCTAAGGAGCTTGGACTTCAGCCTGTAAACTGCAAGTAGCTATGAGAGTTCTGGTCATAGCAGCCATTCTTAGAGCCATCGGAGATTGGAGCTGGAAGGAACCAGATGACCTGTCCAACTGTTTCCTTTTACTGAGGCTCAGAGAAATGACTCTATTGAGATCACCCTGCTGGTCGGTAGAAGACCCTGGATTACAACCCAGTCGTGTGACTCTCCCAGTCTATCATCTTCACCCCGCGCCCACCCTCACTCTGAGTCATGTTAGTACTGGGTGGTCTGCAGTGGGAGAAAGGTCCAAAATTAGCTCCTCACTCTGAGGCCCATGACTTGGGAAGGTAACTTGCAAGATCCTCCTTCTTTTAAATAAAACTACCGCACTCTCGAGCTTAAAAAGGTTACTGCCAAACAAATGATGTGAAACTCACTCATAACGTTAAAAAATGCAAATCAAAATAATGACATACTATTCTCACCTAATAGACCGGCAAAGCAAACTTTGATAGTGCCTGTGGCCCTCTAAGAGGTGGCACGGGAGGCAGTCTGATACCCCATCAGTAGGAGTCTCAACAGGGGCAGCCTTTTGGAAAACAATCTGGCAAGATCTATAAAAATTGCAGCAGTGTGTACCTTTTCTTCCAGCAACTCCAATTCTAGGAATTTATCCTATGGCTATACTTGATCAAGTGTGCAACACTTAGAGGGATGTGTACTGCGAACGTTTGTGATTGTGAAAAACGGGAAAAAAGCTGCTCACCAATGGAGTCTAGTTATCATGGATACATACAAAGTAATTGGGGGCCATTTTTTTAAAAAGTGCAGTAGATTTCTGTGTGCTGATGTGGAAAATGTTTAAGACATGAAGTGAAAACAAGCAAGCTGTGCAGGGCTGTGCACAGTATAAGTCCCCTCTGTGTAAGAAAATAAAATGTACGAGGGCACTTCGAAATGTTCATGGAAAGATTCGTATTCTCTTTCATTCTATTTCTCTATGAAGTTTTTGAAGTACCCTCATATGTATGCTTGTATACACATAGAAAACATCTGAAAGATACACAAAAATGGTTAATAGTGGTTATCTTGGGGGTGGGTAGGGGATGGAGAAGACTGTACTCTGCATGCTTCTGTATGGCTTTAATTTCTTTCTTTTCCTTTCTGTCCCTTTCTTTTTTTAACTATGAGCATGTATTATTTTTATAATTAAAAAAACAGTAAAGACAAAAATAAAGAAGGTATTGCCAACAGTTCATATATGCAGATTTTTTTATGCTTTCTTTTTGTTGTTGTTGACTGGCCAGTATGGGGATCCCAATCCTCATACATGCAGATTTTAACTTCTGTTTTAGAGAGCTATTACAAACTACACCATCTTATATTCAAATTTACAAAATAGACCCAATGTTTTTTATTACTACATCTATGGTGCAATAACCTTGGGCTCTTCCTGTTCTTGTTTTTGGCTTTCTGATTTGATGGTTCTTCATTCATCCTCTATTTATTTTGTACCTACCCTGTGTCAGGCACTGGGACTGAGGCACAAAGACTTTCATCTTCTGCAAAAGGAGGATCATTTAAATCAGCCCCAGATCCTTACAGATGCCTGCAGAGGACAAATCCATTCAATAATTATCTACTGGAGATCTTCTATGTATGTACCAGGCACTGGGGACATAAAAGTGAAAGAGATTTACAATCTCTGCCCTCTTTACTGGAGATCTATGTATGTACCAGGCACTGGGGACATAAAAGTGAAAGAGATTTACAATCTCTGCCCTCTCTGCAAAAGCTCACACTGTGGTGGAGACAGAAGATCACACATAAACAGAATGTGGTAAACGTGGTGACGACTGATATGGAAGGTACTGTGGGTCCCATAGGGCACAAGCCTGGAGGTCAGTCAGGCCACCTGGAGGAATGGAGAGTCCTAACTGAGTCTGGAAGTTAGTGGTCTGTCAAGCACGGAGAGGAGGAGCAGGAAATTGGGGATGGGGAGAATGTGGGGTGATTCTTAGGGGTGAGCAGTACGGGAAGGCACAGGATTGCAAAAGAGGAGTTTGAACTGTTCCTTTATACACTGTGCTAAGGATTTTGGACTTCATCTTGAGTGCAATAGAGAGACATGAAATTTGTATTTGACAAGGTCACTCTGGCCAGTGTAGAGACGGATTAGAGGAAGAAGAGGAGAGGCAAGATAAAGGGACATTGTTTCTGAGGTCAGTCACTTCAGCACCAGTCTATGGACCACACTTGCATCCGATCTATGGACCACCTGTATGATTATTTACTTAACATTTTTCTTAGATTAGGTCACCTTGAAAATAGAATTTATCTAAACAAAAACTAGTGAGTACGATTAAAGAACAGGCTGCATGGCTCCATTGTAGTACCCAGGGCTAGAGCATGGATAGTGGACATGGTGGTGAGAAGGGAGTCTGGGTGCTGATGGAGGCCCCCAGGGGGACTGGGGACAGGGAGCAGACGGGGGAGCTGGCACTGAGTAAGGCACGATGGCCTCCACGCTGCCTCATCGGGCCTCATGTCACGTCCTACTGGCCCCGCTGACCCTCCTTCCTGTCTCACCTTCTTCACTCGGCTTCCACCTGCCTCAGGGTCTGCCCTTTTCTGTCTCCTCCGCTGGCTCTTCTTCTTCCCAGCCCTCCAAGTGTTGGAGGATCCACGACCCAGTGCCAGTCCCATCCTCTCCTTCACCCACTTCCGTGGAGATTCACCCTGACCAGAGACTTTAAATACCACTTCCACGCTGATGACACCCAGATGTCAGCCTTGGCGCAGACCCGTCCCCTGGACTCCAGTCCCTAACAGTCTACCTGACACACCTCCTTGGATCTCTAATAAATCTTGAACTCCCATGTCCAGAACGTGGCCCCTGCTCTCCCCCGACCTTCGGCGCCTGCAGTCTTCCCTGTGGCAGTGGATGGCAAATCGCTCCTGCAACGGCTCCGCTGAAAAGCTTCCAGTCGTCCTTGACTCCTTTTCTCTCATACCCCATATCGAATTTTCAGGAAACCCCGTCGGTTCTGCCTTCAGAAAATATCCAGAATTCGACCACTTCTCATCACTTACTCTACCACCTCAGGCCACGCCGTTGTCCTTCGCCTGTACTGTGCCAGTGACCTACGCGGGCCCCCTACCACACAAAAGCCAGGTGAATTATTTAAAACATCAGTGAGACCCCGTCACTGCCCTACTCCAAGCCAGCCAACGCTGTCTCGTCTCACTGAGAGTAAGACCCCAAGTCCTTACAAAAGCCTGCCCTGCCCTCACAATTTGCTTCCCTGTCCCCATTCTCTCTCTGAATGTCCCCCCTTCTGTTCCCCTCCAGCCACACGAGTCTCCTCGCTGTCCACCGAGCACACCACTGTGCTCCCACCTCACGCACGGCAGTCCCCTGCCTGCACCAGCTGTCCCCCAAGTCCCCAAGTAGCTGCGTGGCTCGGTGCCTCTCCTTAAGTCTCCGACACCCGCTTCCCACCCCACGCCCCCCACCTGTGGGCCAAGCTTTATTTCCTGTCGCAGGACTCGCCACTTGCTAACACCCGTGCCATGCACTTTGTCGCCGGCTACCCCCACGAGCACCAAGGAGGACCAGGGGATCCTGTCTGTCCTGCTCATGGCCCTCCCCCAGGACAGCTCCCGGCATAGAGGGGCCTCTCACTGAGCCTGTGCGGAATGAGTGAGCAGAGCCTGGACGAGAAGGGAGCTCCGGCTCGGGAGGGACAGTTCGGGCCAGCAGGGGCGGGCAGAGCAGCGGGGCGACGGTAGGGGCTCGATGGGGCTCTGAGGGCGAAGGGCGGGCGGAGATGGGAACGGGGCGCCCGGGGAGGAGGGGGCTGGGGCGACCCCGCCACCAGCTGCGGAAGCCGGTGAGGACACCGGAGCAGGTGCCCGGTGACTGTCACCCAGGGCGCGATGTGGGATGGACGAGCAGGAAACCCGGTGGGCATCCACTGCGGTGGGCAAGGAGGGGCAAGAGCGGAGCCATTTCTCGGGGAAAAGCCACGGACTCAGGAAGTGACCAGACGCGAGAGCTGGGAGGTGAGAAGCGGGCACGGAGCGTCGCGGACCCCAGGCGGGCGCACGGGTCCTGGAGGCACCCGAGACGGCAAGAGCGGAGGGTGCGGGCGGGTCGCGGAGGCTCCATCCCTGCAGCCGCGGAGGGCCGGAGGGTGGGCAAGGGAGGAGGAGGCTTCACGGCCCGGGCACGTCGCGAGGGCTGGAGTCCGCGCCCGGTGGGCGCTCGCAAGTGCGCCGCGGGGCCGCAGGTGCCAGTCAGGGCGGGCGCGGACCCCAGTGGCCCGCAGCGCAGCCACGCG
>NW_007733827.1:92837-100929 GCF_000696425.1 Galeopterus variegatus
CGGCGGCCGGGAGGGCGGAGGCGGGAGACCCGCCGTCCACCGTGAGCCGCCGCGGCCTCGGCCCCGCAGCCTTCCCCGCCTCTTTGTTCGGACGGAGCCTCCCGAGGAGACCCTCGCCTCGGGGAAACTCGACACCGGAGACGGGCCTCCCTCTTCCCGCTCCTCCCGGGGAGGTGGGCGCCGGGCTGGGGGGGGACGCCGCGGGCGCCCCGTGGCGCTCAGGGATCTCTTGGAGACGCGCTCCTCGGCCCCACAAGTAGCCTCCTCCAGGTAATCTGTTGTCGCGCAGCCTTGTCACTCGGCCGACCTGCTGGGACTTCCAGGACAGAGGAATTTAGGGAAGGGGTGAATGCTGGGGTGTCGTGCCTTGTCTTTTCCCCGGCTGTCTGCGCGGGTGTGAGAGCTGAGGGAGCAGGTATTGTGCCGCTTGCATCATTGGTGGTGATTACAGATTACTGCGTTTTTAACGCTCGGGAGTATCAAGAGGATGAAACTTCGAAACCAGGGTGATAAACTAGAAAGTACAATCCTAACCGATTATGCCTTTTGGAGTTTGTGATTTTAAAAAAGTAGTTTGGAAAATGTAAGGTCATGTAAGATGTGATAATGTCAGTCATTAGGGGAACCTGGTGAGGGATATTTCTGTATTTTCTTTGCAACTTTTCTGTAAATATAAAATCGTTCCAAAATAAAAAAAAAAACATTAAAAAAAAAAGAAAAAGGAAGTCGTATCAGGCCAATCAGTTTATTTCAGATCAGTAATTCCTTGGCAGATAGGTACATCTCCCAGTTTTATAACATTAAAAAAAAAAAAAGAAAAAGGAAGTCGTATCAGACCAATCAGTTTATTTCAGATCAGTAATTCCTTGGCAGATAGGTACATCTCCCAGTTTTATAATTATTTGGTAAGGATCCTTTTGTTGAAGTGTGCTCTTCTTCTGGATTAGAAGATTAGATGTTGTGTACGGAGTACTTTAATGGAGTGATCTTGTGTTGTGGAATATGCAGTTAAATTGCTGCTTGAAGTATATCTCAGAAGTCTGAGGGACCATTGGTGAGGAGTTTAAGACTCACCTGACAGTGACGATGAGCCTTTAGGGACTAGCAGCAGCCTGCGACTGGTTTTGTGTTTATTTCTTGAGGTATAGTTTAGATAAGACAAAATTTCCAAAGCTAACATTTTGGCCTTAGGCATACTTTGGAAATATGAAACACCTTCAGGGTGATCACAAACAGAAAGCCATTTGAAAAATATTTATTTTCTGTTGCTTGTACAAATTTGGGGTGGGGGTGGGAGGAGAAGGGAAGCTGAAAAACTAGCATTACGGGAATTGAATGAGCCAATGCTGTCATAGTCTTCTGGAAGTAGCTATTACACTATTAATAATAGCTTAGCAGTACACCAGTAAATCACCCCTAAGATTCCACTGGTTTAGTAGCTGTCATACTCTGGTCCTGATGGCTCAGGGAATGCCACTTTGTGTATTTATTTTCTTAAAAACTTGAGGTTTGTATAACCTCCATTTTTACTATCTCTCCTTTGAACAACACTTTGTGTTTATTTTGTGTTAAAATAGTACACCACCTCAAGACTTCTTTTCTTACCAAATGTAAGCTCCTAGGACTTTATGTGTAGGCATGAGTAAAAACACTGGCTTTGAAATACTCATATTTCATTTTGATGGAGTGTAAATTAAATTGGGTTTGTTTTTTTTTTACCCCTTTGTCAAAGATGTTCTCTTTTTTCTAAATCTATATCTGTTTTTAAAGGGTCTGGGTGACTGCCAAGCCCTAACCTTTGTTGATTATTTGAGAAGATAATCGGTCTTTCTACATTCACTTTTAGAATAGGTAGGTCACCTTTAGGCCATTTACATATTTCATTTGTGTGTTGCAATGAGAACTGATCTTTAAATTTGCTTGTTAGAATAGTGATAATTCAGAGTAGTGCCAAAGATTTAAAATTTATTTTCTTTCCTTTAAAAGAAAGTGCTTCATTCTACTAGAGTCAGTGTTCCATTTTTCTCTTTATTGACTTATTAAATAGTACCAACTGAACAGTTGTTGAGACTGTTGACATTTCAGGTTTTTGGAATCAGTAATGTTTGCTTTAATCTTTTAAATTAAATCTTCTGTAAGGCTTCACTACAATCACCATTGATTTTTCTAGATTTTCCCCACCAAACTACAATGTTAAACTGAAAACAGTTCTTGCCCAGTGTGGAAAACTAGTGAAGATTTTTTAAAACAGATTTCCCCACCTATTTTTTTTTTTAATCTCTTTTTGTTCAGTGGCTTCATTTATTGTTGTAGACTCTTAAGTGTTTATCTCTAAGATAAACAGTTAACTCCCATGCTAGAAAATTATGTCTCTTTATTGATTTACAGTCCCCTTTGGCCACATTCCAATCTGCTGGTAATCAGTAAGTAGAGTATTCTAACTTTCTCATATACCCCCAAGGATTAAGTGCAGTAGTATCCCTTTTTTCTTTCTGCCCCTCCCCGCTGTTTTTAGGTAGGAAATTTTTTCAGGCCAGGCATCAACAGGACAGAGAGGAAAATGACATGTAGCAGCATGATGACCCACACATACTCTCTTGAAGAGGGCACAGTCCTGACTGTGTGTTTGAAGGGAATAAATGTTCTGTTTTGCCTTACTATGTCCTTGTGTTTGTTTATATAAAGTGTTTGAAAATAGCCTGGCATTTTCTTCGGGTTTTTTTTTTTTTTTTCTTGCCAAATAGTATATCCTGCATTCATTGTGTAGGTTAACCACAGGCTCCCTGGCTACCTAAATATCTTATATCTTACTGACGGACCCATTTGTCTGCATTTCTGCATTTAAGTGGTTTGTCTTCTGGTCATGTCTTAATTTGACTTACTGGGGTCATTGATGAAACAACAGACTGTTTGACAGGAGTGTCAAGGAATTGGTTGTTTGGTTCTTTAAGAATTAGCTCATGAAGCCTTGCAGTAGAAAAGTGTAACCGTTTTTTGTTTGTTTTTTGTTTGTTTGTTTTTTTACTTTTTCCAAAGCAAACGGCCAGTGTTGGTTCTTCAGAATGAAGCACTTTATCCACAGCGGCGCTCTTATACTAGTGAGGATGAAGCCTGGAAATCCTTCCTGGAAAACCCTCTCACTGCAGCAACCAAAGCGATGATGAGCATCAACGGAGATGAAGACAGCGCAGCTGCTCTGGGTTTGCTCTATGACTATTATAAGGTAGGTTTGCCTGCTCTTTCTTTACAACCCTTAACAACAGTCTAAGATGCACTTGATTCAGCTGCATATAAAACAGTCATTTGCTGGTAGCATGTAATGCAAGTTGCTTCTGTACTGAGTATAAGTAGTTTAATGACTACTTTGACTTAGTGTGGTTCAAAGCTGAAAATCCACGCTCGCAGAATCAAAGGGTTGCTTTTAAAATGTGAGAAGTAGCCAGCTGTTCTGGCTCTATCTAAAAGGTAAAGCTACCATGAAAGAAGATGGTAGTTGTATCTTACTGGATTTGAACATTTTACCGAAGGTAGTTCTTAGTGCTGTGAAGAGTGGGCAGGACTAATTTACCTGCGCTGTAAATTTTATTTCTGTGTCGTCAAGGTGATTTCCTTGTCCTTAAATGATATTCCAGAGCTTGATTTTATTTGATTGTAGGATTCATGGGGGGAAAAAAACCCATATTTTCTAGTCTGGGACTTTCTAGTTCTAAGATCAGGATATATTTTGTTGCCTGTTTCAAGAAATTTGGATTAGTCTTAATTAAACACAATCTATAATCTTTGTGGATTTTTACATGGTTTTCCTTATTTGGAGATGACACCACTGACTTGTGTCATAATCATCGTGGTTGTCCTAGTAATGCCAGCTGCCACGCACAGATGTCTGTGTTATGCTGGATGTGATCACCACGTATATTACTTCTCATGCTCAGGTCACACAGCCAGGATGTGTGCAGCTGGGATTTCATTCCTGTTCTGTTTGTGCCAAAGGCTGTCCTTTTCTCAATACAGCACGCTGTCTGCTGCGACACTGGTTTTGCTTCTGTGTCCCCTTTGGCATTAGCCATCCCCAAATATCTGCTATTAAGAGTTCAGGATACAATTTAAAGCAGACTGAGTGGATTGAGTTGAAACACAACTTTGCCATGTGGCCTGTCTCATTATTGCCACATGTAACTATTGTATGTAATCATTGTGCTGTCACCACTGCTTTTATAAAGACAGGAGCTTTTCGTGATTCTCAAAGGTTCTCAATGACAGGATCTTCCTATGGATATATATGTGTGTCTATGTATATTACAGTAATCATATATATATTAGTAATATATGTTTATTTTTGCCATCTTTTTTGTTTTGACAACTTTTAAACCTCAAGACAGCTTCAAATACTAGATAATTAGCTCCAAGTACCTTTATGTAGATTCACCAATTACTTGCCTTTTGTTACATTCTGGCACTGTATTCTTTCCTAAATATAAGAAATATAGAGGGGGGAAAAAGCAAAGAAGATATGGTTTGATTATCAAAATTAGGGTGGGAACTGAACAAAATATTTAATTATTTCCTTGTATGAGGCCATGTGTCCAACTTGTTGTATTTGATAGATTGAGGTAAGGTTTTTTTTCTTTGACCATGAACAGAAACGTGTATGATAACTAATGATACTAGAAAAACCCTTGCCTGGGAAGCATAGCTATGAAGGTTTCCTTTGAAGTGCAAATTATTATATATCTGTTCTTATGGCTTATTTTATTGACCCAATCAGTGTAAAAACCATGAATTCCTCAGATGTTAATTACGAAGTTACATATTTTTAACCGAAACTTTTGAGAATGGGAGAAAATCAATAAGTTTAGTGCCAGTAAGACCAAGGTAATAACACTAGTGGTCATGTGGGTACGTGTGTGTGCGTCCTAAATAAGGTGTCCTAAAAGTGTAAAAGTATTTTACATCTCAGGAAGAGATAAATCCTTATGTCTGTCCATGAAGGATGACAATTTAATAGTAGTATTTATTTATCAGGCTTCTTGTGATAGGTGTAAAATTATTTTCTTTTTTAAATGAATTATTGAATTGTTTTCAGTTCTTTGGTTATAAGCATCAGTCATTATGTAATAACTTTGGTAAAGCTTTAAAAGCACATTGTTTTGGGTTTTTTTTGTCTTTTTCGTGACCGGTAAGGGGATCGCAACCCTTGGCTTGGTGTTGCCCACACCGTGCTCAGCCAGTGAGTGCACCGGCCATTCCTATATAGGATCCAAACCCGCGGCGGGAGTGTCGCCGCACTCCCAGCGCCGCACTCTCCCAAGTGCGCCACAGGGCCGGCCCTAAAAGCACATTGTTTTGGGTTTTTTTTGTCTTTTTCGTGACCGGTAAGGGGATCGCAACCCTTGGCTTGGTGTTGCCCACACCGTGCTCAGCCAGTGAGTGCACCGGCCATTCCTATATAGGATCCAAACCCGCGGCGGGAGTGTCGCCGCACTCCCAGCGCCGCACTCTCCCAAGTGCGCCACGGGGCCGGCCCTAAAAGCACATTGTTAATACATAAAACAATTTATTTTGTCTTTAATAGTGAGACAAGAATGCAGGGATAGAATTCTCACATTGAAAACTGTTTTCTAATGACCTGGCGATTTTGGAGTGCATATTGGGATCAGGTCTCAGTTGGGTTGATGCCTACAGGACACCCACTAACGTTTGCCTACTTTTTACCTCCTTTGCAAAGAAAAACAGAATCAAAAAAGGAATAGAACAGGTTGAGTTAGATTTGTCCTTTGGGTAATGGACATTGGAACCCCAAGTATCTAAAGAAATTTATCATATGAAGCCAGCATTTGGATCTTAGAAGAAATGAACGGTTAACATGGCTGTTCCTTTAGGTTTTGCATCTGATCTGAAAGGAGAGAAGTAGGGAAGAGCAGTGAGAAAGTTGAAAGACTCAACTGTGTCTTCAGTAGCTTCTTTTCTGTTATATTGAGTAGATAAATGGGTAAAACCAGGCCAGAGGTATTTCTTTTAAGAGATGAAATCCAAATTCCAATGATGAAGTAAATTTGTGATACTCTGAGTTTATTTGGCAGATAAGTAGCAGTTGCTTTTTACATATCAACATGGTGACCAGATTATAAGTTGCTCAAGGGCAAACCCTGTCTTATTCATCGCTCATCCCCAGGGCCTGGTGTTTGATTGGCAATCAGTAAATAAATGAATGATTGGATTTACTGAAAAATAAAAGACTGTATTTTTGGGTGAACCGTCCTTCACTGGGGAAGAGCTAAATTCTTCTCATGTGTGTTGATGTATAAGGTTCCAAGAGAGAGAAGGTCATCAACAGCAAAGCCAGATGCTGAGCACCCAGAGCCAGATCATAGCAAAAGGTAATGTTCAATTGCAACAACACAAAGTAGCATGCTTGAGAAATGCCACATTTCCGTGAAAATAAAATGGAAGCTGGTTTAAATGAGCAAGCACTAGTGGAAGAGATAGGTAAGTTGGATTCTGAATATCTAAACTCAGGTTTCATTACTGATTTACGTCTCTTGCTCTGATTTGATTCTATTGCTCTGATAAGTTACCTGTTTCTTTAGGTGTGGTTGCCTTTTCTGGAAAATGAAAACGTTAACTTTCTCCTCTTCAAGGGATGTTTTTGGTAATAAATTAAGTGTTTGTTTATTTGTTTTTGAGGTCTTCTTAGGAGGATGTGGCAATGGTGGGGGATCATTTAAAAAAATTAAGTACCAATGACTCTTGAATAACCACTTAAGTAAAACTTAATAAAGTAAATGAAATTGTATTCAAACTCCTGTTGAAATTATTTTTGAAATATTTTAAGTTAAAACTTTCAGAAAGTTAAGGCTTGACCTTATTGGCATGAAAAAAATTTTTTAAGACACTTTTAAATTGCCCTATGTTTTATTATTAATAAATGAATAAAACATATTTAAAGAAAGAGTGATTACTCACAGTCCCACGATCCTGACAATTTATTTTTTTCGTGTGCATACAGACTTTATGTGGTTGTGGTTGTGGTTATATTTCTTCTGTTTTTTTTAGAAACATTTTCTATGTTGCAGTTTTAATCCTCATAATTATCCTTTGGAGAAGGGCTTATGGCTTTTATTTTTCACTTTTTTTATGGGTATTTTCAAACAGAGAATAGTATAAACTTACATGTATTCATGACCAGCTTCAATAGTTATCAGCATAATTCCTCTTGTTTGATCTATTCCTCTCTCGTTATGGGTATTTTCAAACAGAGAATAGTATAAACTTACACATATTCATGACCAGCTTCAATAGTTATCAGCATAATTCCTCTTGTTTGATCTATTCCTCTCTCTTCTTCAACTTTTAATGTTTTATTTATTTTTTCTGAAGTATTTTGAAGCAAACTCTAAATATTCCTTATCACTGCAGCTTATCTAGTTTTTCGCAGTTACGAGGCCTTAATGAACAGCTTTCTATATAGCTTTCTCCTTTTATTTCCTTTTTCTCTTTCTTTAAATTCCTAGGAGTGAATTGATGGTGTAAGGTTTGAATAGTTTTACTGATCTTGAAATGTATGAAAATTGCCCATTTGCTTTTTTCCTTAAAGTTTCCAACTTGTGTGATTTCAGGGGCTTTGAAAATTCATTCATTTTACTCACTAGAAATTGTCTTTATAGCCCAAAATATTTATTAACTGAAATTAATTTTATGCAAATATATCTACTGGTACAATGTAATAATAGATTTTCTTTTGGTGAATGAGAAAGCCGTATAGCATAAGTGTTAGGAGAAGCAGTGGCCAAGTAATAATAGCTCACGCTTCTTGAACGTTTGTGTGCTGGACATCATTATACGCATTTTAGTGTATCATCTTATTTCGTCCTCGCAGCAACCTTGTGAGAATAGATATCATTATTATCCCCATTTTATAGATGAGCTTTTAGTTACTAAGAGCTGAAGCAACTTGCTCGAGGTGATACCGAATGTGAACCTCGGCAGTGTGACTCCAGAGTCTGCACTTTAGCCCCAACTAATTAGATTACATTTGTAGCTTCAGGCTTCTAGTAAAATATGATCTTTTTTTTTTTTTTCCTTTTTGTCTTTT
>NW_007733827.1:101575-104403 GCF_000696425.1 Galeopterus variegatus
GCAACGGATCGCAACCCTCAGTGTCGCCCCCTTACCGGACCGGGACCAGCAACGGGATCGCAACCCTCGGTGTTGCCCCCGCGCCTCGCTCAGCCAGTGAGCGGGAACCGGTCTGCATGTGGGATCCAAACCCTCGGCGGGAGCGCCGCCGCGCTTCCCAAGCGGCGCACTATAGCAGTGTGCCACCGGGCCGGCCCAAAATATGATCATTTTTATTAGGATTATTGAAAATAAAACTTATTAGAGGAGAGTTCTGAGTCCTCAGTATTTCAAATGAAATTGTACTTAATACTTTTGGATTTTACTTGACCTATGACTGTACAGTCTTTTTTTCTTTCTCTAATGTGAATTGTGTCATTTTCTGTGTATTTGGTTTTTACCAAGTAGATGACCGTATCATGGGACTCAACAGCACAGTGCAGTAGGAAAATAAAAACTGTCAAAGAACTGTATCAGCACTGAGTTTGAAAACACAGTTTTCTTGTCTTTTCTAAAGAAACAGCATACCAGTTGTGACCGAGCAGCCCCTCGTTTCTGCCGGAGAAAGCAGAGTGCAAGTACTGAAAAACGTGCCCTTTAACATTGTCCTTCCCCATGGCAACCAGCTGGGCATTGATAAGAGAGGCCATCTGACAGCTCCTGACACAACAGTCACTGTCTCCATAGCAACACTGCCTACCCACTCCATCAAGACAGAAACCCAGCCACACGGCTTTGCTGTGGGAATCCCCCCAGCAGTGTATCATCCTGAGCCCACTGAGCGGGTGGTAGTTTTCGACCGGAACCTTAATACTGACCAGTTCAGCTCTGCCGCTCAACCCCTCAATGCGCAAAGGCGAACTCCGGACTCTACCTTCTCAGAGACCTTCAAGGAAGGCGTTCAGGAGGTACAGGAAACAAAAACATCTTCCTAAGATGGCTTGTGTTTGTATAAGTATTGGGTTCCACTTTTTCCTCATTATGTAAGCTTGAAACTCAGCCTGAAATGAATGGATTAGTAATAAAAGATTTTTTTTAGAGAAAAGGCCAATGGATATAATTTGTAAACTAAACCTATAAAACCAAAAATTATTATCAAGGGCACATGGCTAATCTTACCAAGCAGCTGAGTTAGACAATTATGATTTCAGCTAAGTGATTTGCTGGAGAAAGAGAGAGAGAGAGAGAGCTCCATACATAATCTTCCATTGACAACAGATACATTCACATGGTTTGTTCTCAGCTTTTGTACGAGACCAAAACAAATTCCCTACAACTGGTCTTAATAGAAAATGATTTATCATGTATTTGCTTGGTGTTTATTTGGTCGGAAGTATGTAAGGGAGGAAGATAGATCAGGAGTGCATTGTGTGAAATTTACAAATTAATTCCACATAGTTCTGAGAGTTTTATTATGATGAACACCTCACTCAGGTAAAAGTTAGGGACCAAAGTTGTTTGAAACTGTAATGACTTGGTGGACAAAAAGAACATCTATCTCTGCTTATGGGTTAGGAGAAGAATAGTATTCTTCCCTGAGAAAAAGCATCAAATCCAACCAGCCACGGTGCAAACTTGATACTATATCTTAACTTGGTACAATGATAAAGTGACTCCTAAAAGTCATGAAATTTTGGTTGCAGAGTCTAGAGTTTGAACGATTAGGTTTATGTGGGAAAGATAGAAAATGGGGATAATGAATCACAAGCACTTTGTGGGAGTACCTACATAGATTGTCTTAATTTACTTGAGTGGTATATAAAAGTAGATATTTTCTTTTTTTTAATTTTTACAAATTTTTGGTAGATTTAAAATTTTTATTTGGAAATGAATATTGAAAGGTTAGTGGGTTGCTGTAAGCCACATACCTTTATGCTGTACCAGACCTTGGTCTTTAGTAACCATGATAACCAGTTAAATAGTTGTGGCTTATTACATTGATATTTCAGGTTTTCTTCCCCTCGGATCTCAGTCTGCGGATGCCTGGCATGAATTCAGAGGACTATGTTTTTGACAGTGTTTCTGGGTAATAGTTGTCTTTTGATTTGATTTTTAATTTTCAGCTTTTATGACTGTTCCTTCTTTGTTAATTTGATATCGATAAATCAGAGGTGGCTTTAGCGGGGTTTCACCTTTTTCTACCACATTTACCGTGGTAATATCTTGGGTAGAGGACATCTGCTTCAGTGCATTTAATTTTGAACTCTTTGACCTATGTTTCAAGTTTCCTTAATTCTTGGTGTTGGTGCTTTTTCTTTCCTTTGGTTTCTTTATGTGATGGTGACAGAATGGAATCTAAAAGGAGAGATGAGGGGATTAAATTAGATCTCAGGTCCCTTCTGTTTCCTAAGTATATAATTAGGTGAAAATTTAAGAGTAACGTCAAGCGGATACAGGCTTTTATTTTTTTATTAGCCTCACTAATGATAAAATAAGCAAAGTCAACTTTTTTTGACCTTCATTTTTTTTTTTAGAAGAGTCTGGGATTTCATTTTATAGCTTTCTCTTTTATTTATTTATTTTTTAACATGATATATTTTGCAACTAAAAAGGTTTTTTTAAGTCTAGGATTTTATGAGAGTTGAGACTTCCCTTACAGATCTGCCTCAGGGTGTAGGAGTCACAAACTCAAATGCCTTCAGGCTTTAGGATAGGGGTGGGCAAACTTTTTCCTGTGAAAGGTCAGATAATAAATATTTTAGGCTCTGTGGTCTGTACAGCCTTTGTATGTTTTTGCAACTACCCAGCTTTGCTGTTATAGTACAAAAATAGCCAAAGACAGTACATAAATAAATGGTGTGGCTGTCATCTAATAAAACTTTGTTTACAGGGCCGGCCCGTGGCTCACT
>NW_007733827.1:105097-105995 GCF_000696425.1 Galeopterus variegatus
TTTAAAAAAAAAAAAAAAAAAAAAAAAAAAACTTTGTTTACAGAAATGGTTTTAGGTTGCCCACCCCTGGCCTGGAAGGTTATTTAACTTTGGGGGCATATGTGAGTGGTTGTGTAAGGTAACAGGAAGTGTGGAGAACAGAGGAGTGTTCATCTAAAGACATCTCAGTTATAAGTAAAACAACAACAAAAGCGCTCTGCAGGCCAGGTCGAATCTGACCACAGAGTGTTGCCAGCCTCCCTCCCATTTGCAGCCCTTGCTGCATAAATACCAGATTGGCAGTATATCTTGTGAGGGTTTCTTTCCAAAGTCCTGTTCAGTTTTTAGTATCTTTAATATCCTTAGCCTGCAAATGTGTAATTGTTAACCTCACATCATGGGACTTTTAGTAGGCATTTTGTAGCCCCACATCTGAGAAATCTGAGAATTTCTAGTTGCTAAGTGCTTTTGCTTAAGATTTTTTTTATCATTAAAAAGGTAGCCAATGCTATTTATAATATGTCAGTTGGATGTCCACTGGTGGTCTAATCTCTCAGTGCATCAACCCTGAAGTATATCAAGGTTGTACTAAAGCATATGGGAAGCTTCCAAGGGAGTGGGTTGAGATCTACAACTTTTTTTTGTCCTTTAGGAACAACTTTGAATATACCCTAGAAGCTTCCAAATCGCTTCGACAGAAGCCAGGAGATAGCACCATGACATACCTGAACAAAGGCCAGTTCTACCCTGTTACCTTGAAGGAGGTGAGCAGCAGTGAAGGAATCCATCATCCCATCAGCAAAGTTCGAGTAAGTTCTGCTCTTAATTCTGTTCTCTAGCAAAGCTAGTAAGAGCCCAGTATTGCCAGGTCTGGAGCAGATCTGAACGAAGACCTAAAATTGCAGTTTTAAGTCTAAGC
>NW_007733827.1:107130-108391 GCF_000696425.1 Galeopterus variegatus
AAACGTTAATTTAAATTATCCAGAGGTGATAATACGGAAAACTTTGCACTGTTATAATCTCATATTGAAACTAAAAGTCATGAATTTGTTTTTCTTTTTCATTGCTTCACATAGCTGACTATAAAGAAAGCTTCAATACCATCAGTAACATTGAGGAGATTGCCTATAATGCCATTTCTTTCACTTGGGACATTAATGATGAAGCAAAGGTAAGTAATAAAGCCCAGGGGCTCCTGTATTTCCAGCTGTTGAGAAGCGACAGTTTACTGATATGACAGCTGATATGTATGGTTTTTACAGTTTTATGTGTTTTAATTCCCAGATGTTATGAACCTCTCTCTCCTCCCCTTTTTATCCTCCCCCTCCTCCAAACAAGAGAAATTCAGAACACCAACTGTGACCCTCTGAGCTGTAGTCTGCCGCCCCTGGCTGTTTGACCTTGACTCTGACCCCTCCTTCCCTTGCTTCACTTCCTCCTTCGCGAGGTGGAGTTAACACCTGCTCCCTTCCTCCATTCAAGGATGATGAGAGGACTAGTGAGACAGTGCCTACCAAACTGCTGGAGCTTCCCGAGAGGGGCTCTCAATACAGGACGTCTCTACAGCACTGTACTTCATGTCGCTCTGTTTCGTAGCCTTACCTTGTAAATACAACTCAGTGTCGAGAGTGGGCTTTGTTTACAGTGGGAGAATCACCTCCAATTCAGGTGTCATTTGGATAATTCTGATTGGAGGTTTTAGTACCCTTTGCGAAAAACTAAGCATATTCTTAAGTCATTTCCACCCTTCTCGTGGCGTTCTTCCCCATTAGTATAATCCTTCTCTTCACTAAATTATTAGAATTCTTGTGTTTATTTCTCTTTGACTACTTTATTTTTATTTATTTATTTATTTATTTNTACCATTACTTCCTTCGTGAAGACGCATGCCTGTGCAGTGGCTTTCCATGTGACACTGGGGCCAGGAGCTGTGTAGCCAGCTACCATAAGAATGTCTCCACTTTTTTAGTCTACAAAATTTTTGAGGGTTAATGTCTACCTTAAGAGATTCTGATTATTTGGAGATGATGGTAAGGTGGAGAAAAAACAAATAAGTAAAAGAAAATTCTGCCAATGTGCAGTTACCTAACAGTCTTCCCTAGTTATATGCAGAGCTGTTTGCTGAGCTCTTATAAAGTCTGTAAGTAAAACCAGAGATTCGTCACTTGGGGTGTAATAGAAGACCATGCAAATCCGTGTTTATCGAAGGAGCTTTATGCAGAC
>NW_007733828.1:0-385 GCF_000696425.1 Galeopterus variegatus
ATTCTCTTTTCTTAACAGAAAAACTTATCTGCAACTTCCTCACGCTGTGACTCCTGCCTCAACAGCTGCCTCTGCACTCGCCTCCTGAATGCCTGGAATTTTAATAGTGGATAATTTTTAGATCCTTACGTATGGCACTGGCTGCCTTGACCTCCTCACTCTCGTCTTCTAGGGAGATTAGATCTACATCCTCCCTAGGTGGTGGAGAGGGATTTTGGAGGTCAGTCTTGGAACTGGCTTTTAGTATTTTTTCAGTTTGGGCCACAGTTTCTGAAACTTCTGGGGATTTTTCCCTACCCTGAATCATGTCCCTGATTAAAATCCAATAGGAGAAGGCAGTAATGGGGACCTTTTCTGGCCCGAAAGTCTCATAGAAATCTTGTAA
>NW_007733828.1:648-1248 GCF_000696425.1 Galeopterus variegatus
CTTTTAGCTTTCTAAGTTGTATATTTGCCCCTACTTGCTTCTGTTTCCTAGTCTCCTTTTTCTTCTCCTTTTTACTTTTTTGGTTTAAGTTAGGTTTTCTTGTCTTCTAAAGGAATACTTTATCTTCTAGTTGTCCTATCTTCCCTACATCTTTTCTTTGCCTTCCTGCATTTTTGTCGAGTTTTCCACTTTAAGTTCCTAATCTTCATTATCCAAATTGTTTTTATACTATCACTCCCAATTAATCTTTCCTATTTTCGTCAATTGTTAGTAAATAACTGCTTTAAGTGTAGGTTTCAAATGATGCACTTTCCTGTGCGATGAATTTTAAAATCTTTTAATCACCTTCATATTTAACCTTTTTAAACTATCACCTTGAAATTATTTTAATCACCTAAAACTTGACTTTTCAAGTACGTTTAGGTTCTATTTAAACCACTTGATTTGATGTTAAAGCTAAACGGTTGCCCTTCAATATAACGTATAACTCAGGGCTTTTGTAGTCCTTCCTCTTAACAACTTTTTAAAAGAATTTTTTCTTTACTCCATGAAAAAGGTTCATTCTCAACCTCCGTCTTGTTCTATAAGCATTTTTTCTTC
>NW_007733828.1:2511-20552 GCF_000696425.1 Galeopterus variegatus
AAGTCTCATTTATTAGCCAGAAGGTCACAGCTTATATAGACAGCAGGAGGGAATCAGCAGATAAGGAAGTATGCAGATGTTTTCTGGGAAAAAGCACAGGGCAAATCATTTCAGGAAATGGAACATTTCTCAGCTATCTAAAGCAAAGCAGCAGGTGATCTATGCCTAGGGCTGTGCAAGCAGTAAGAAGGAGAAAATGGCGGAAAGGTCACAGCATTTATATCTTTAGTGTGAGAAGGCTATTAGCAGGGCTTCATGACCCTGGGCAGGCTATGACCAGGCTCTTTGGCCCTGGACAGGCAGGCTCTTAGGCAACAGTCAGGCTCTATGGCTCCAGACAGTAATATGCCTGTGTCACATTTTATATTTCACTCTCCTACCAGTGGGTACTCTTTACAACATTTAACTACACTGCAGTAAACATCCTCTCACCTGTGTCTGTCTTATTGTATACACTTGTGAGAGTGTCCTTGATGGATGGACAGATGGGCCTTGCTGGGAGATAGTGTATGTATGTTCTTAATTTCAGTGAGTGCCACTAGACTGCTCCCAAGCTACTCATTTCCACCTTTCCCATGTAGCACATAAAATTATTCAGTTTTCATGATTTGCCAACATAATGTGTGTACAATGGTATCTCATTTTAGAGAACAGAATGCCTGAAGTCTAATTTGGGGCATGGAGCATTGAGTAGATAATCTCATTTCATAAGGATTATTCATGGGTTTGTTACTAGAGGAAGATGTCCATTGCAGTAAGTTGCGTTACTGTGCCCAAGACCTCACCCTCCTTGTCTCCACACCATTAGCCATATGACTTTGAAGTTCCTCCCACAGAAGGTAACGTGTATTTCCTCACCCCACTGATGCCAGTCCTGGGCAGAGGCTTTAAGAGCACTGAGTGTTTCTGCTCTCCCTCTTGCACTTCTGCCATCAGCAGGAGGCTAATGAGCCCTGGATAGTGTATTAGGTTCCTATTACAGTATAGTTGCCAAAACAAACCATCACAAACTTAGCGGCTTACAGCAACACCAATTTACTCTTTACCATTCTGCAGGTCAGAATCACAAAATGAGTTATACTAAGCTAAAACCAATATGCCTGCAGGGCTGTGTTCCTTCTGGAGGCTCTAGGGATAGTCAGTTTCTTTGCTGTTTCCTGTTTCTAGAGGGTGCCTACACTCCTTGGCTTGTGGCCTGCTTTCCTATTTTCAAAGCCTGCAACATGAGGCCAAGTTCTTCTCACATTGCCTTTTCTCTGGTTCTCCCTCTGGTTCTTTGTTTTCCTTGTCTGCATTTTCTACTTGTAAGGACTCTGTGATTAAAATGGGCCCAACCAGATAATCTAGGATAATTTAAATAATTTCAGGGTTATTTAATTAGCAAACTTAATTTCATCTGCAACCTTAATCCCCCTCTGCCATGTAACCTAACATTCACAGGTTATGGGGAGCAGGATGTGGATATTTTGGGGGGACCATTAATCTGCTTACCACCAGTAGCTCTTAAAAATGAGACATATGTGGACAGACTTGAATCTAAACCCTGGCCTGGACCCAAGCCCAGCTGGGTTCAGCAGAGTGGCCCCAGCCCACCTGCAGACATGCCAGCAAGACGCTATGCCTGCTTCTGCAGTCACTGAAATGTGGGAGGTGTTTGCTATTGTTGTGGCAATGATTGATGGAATCATCTACAAACAGAATCAGCTGAGAATTTTAACCTGGTTTCACAAGAGGCACAAAATGCTGTGAAAATCTGTCATGTCTGTCTTTTTGGGGCTAAACATGCAAATTATTTTATCCTTTATTCATATGGTCTTCATTTATGTAATTGTGCTGGGTTATGGCAAACTCTGCATAATCACCACCTTTTTCTGGAGCTAGAATTATCTTCCCCAGAATCCCTTTCCTTACATGGCTCTGGGTCAGAGTTTAACAGTGAGAAGTACCCTGGTCAGATTGGGAAGGTGGAAGAGAAGGGATGACAATTAGTCTCTGAAGGCAGCTGCAGGCAAAGAATGGTTGGAGGAGAGGTTGGCTGCATCTCCCCAGCCAGTCCTGAGAACCACACTCTTTGGTGCCTCAGGCTGAGCTCACCAGGCATGGCCTTTCCAACAGTTTTAAAGCCTACATTTCCTGTATTAAGATCCTTTATGCCTGGGATGCATTGGGTGGCCTCTGTCTTCCAGACCAAACCCTGACAGATACAAGGTTAACAGACACGAGCTGAGAACATACTGTAGGCTGATCTATACACACAGGGCTCTCAGCTTGGTCTGTCCTCACCCCTTTCTGGCTGTCACATACATTTGATCACACTCTCTTCAAAGTCTGCTCCCCCAAAATGCTCAGAGTCCTCTTGCTAGAGACACTGAGATTATTTTTATATGTTAATCACATTAATACATCGGGTATCATGTTGACATGGATCATTTTTATGCGATTATGATTAGTTACTATTACTTCCATACTCTATATTCCTTTCTCATATTCATTTTCTTTCTTAAATCAGCCTGTGTTTATTTCTGTTGACTTTCATTGTGGTTTGGCAGATGTGACATATTCCTTTAATGAAAATTGTATTGGGTTTTCTTTCCTAATTCTGAAATTCTAATAATTTACCTAACATAAGCTCTTCAATAAGACGGTGAACATATTATAAACTTTTTGATTAGGTAATCAATGAAGCTATTGATTAGGAGAGACCCTAGGATCAATCCCTGCCAAATACTACTTAATATATCCCCTCAGGCTAATACAAAGATATATACAGCTTTCAAGTCCCCCAGAAAGAGTCACATGGAAAATATCACACTTTCTTGATTCATATTAATGATGATCTGTGGGTTAGAATCAAAGGCTTTACTAAATTAAAAATAACTTTACTAAAATGAAAACAGAATTTTAAAAAACCCTTAAGTCATCAAGTCACTGAAATCAACTGTACTACATTTGTAAATATATGATAAATTCTTAATATTTTATATACTATGTCTGTCTACAGTAATGTCAACTTGAATTTCTGCTCTTTGCT
Organism: Galeopterus variegatus; assembly: GCF_000696425.1. NCBI lineage: Eukaryota > Metazoa > Chordata > Mammalia > Dermoptera > Cynocephalidae > Galeopterus > Galeopterus variegatus. The sequence continues at coordinate 5,543 of NW_007733828.1, forward strand.
CTTATTGGCATTTGCACTTGTTAACACTTGGCATTTGTCATCTCTCATAAAGGACACATATATGATGAGCATGTCTGGCCAGTTCATTGATATGGGTATTTCTATCACATAACCCATTATTATTTTATAAGTGACAAAGGTAAAATTGAAATTATGATTATAAATGATGATTTAAGTGATGATTCTGAAATAGAGCTCCCAACACCCTCATAACATACACTATCTGCTTCGGTAGAATTGCTTGCTTAACCTAAGTAACTCCATTTTGCCCCCTGTCTGACCTGCAGACTACCCCCCCGCCCCCGCATGAGAAACTGTTGACCTTCTCATAGAAACAAAAAACAATCGCATGGAATTGCTTGCTTAACCTAAGTAACTCCATTTTGCCCCCTGTCTGACCTGCAGACTACCCCCCTGCCCCCGCATGAGAAACTGTTGACCTTCTCATAGAAACAAAAAACAATCGCATGAAAACAGAAGCCATACACAGTGAATTATTACATGGGAACAGGAACCATACACAATGAAAACTTGTATGCTTGATTGCTTGAATGGCTCATTCTCGGCCTTTGTGGCCTAGCTCCGCAGCTTGCTTTGTGTACCTGGACAAACCTCTGTGCCAACGGGATGTAGTTTTTGCCTTTAAAATCCCTACAAGACCAAAGCCCGATGCTGCTCTTCGTTGGTTGCACCTTGGGAGACGGACACTGGCCAGCTGGAGTGAATAAACTGCCCTTTTCTGCATGAGTGGCGTGTAAGTGCATTTCTTGTGGGAGCGGGCCTCACAATAATTCAACCATTAAAAAAATCAGATCCTTCTTCCTCCAAACTCAGGGCAACATTTGGATGATACCTTTCTATTAGTGCACATGCCTGCTCTCCAGTCTGCCTTTGGCCCTGCACACTTGATTCTCTATGTCTGCCCCTTTCCCCCACCTTACCTAATCTTCTACTGTTTGTTATTTTCCAGGATCCCAGATTTGATCTATCACTTTAGCTTGCTTTCCAGTGGCTGAGCCATGCTGGCTCCTCACTGCCTGCTTGATTTGTCCAACAGTTTGCCTTGTCCTTGGGCTTCTGTCTTTACCATTCTCACAATCTTGCTTTGAGCAGAGGGGGCCGTGCAACCCAATTCTGTGCCATTCATCTGCTCCTGACTTACCTGAATCTGCCTCTTATCTGGGCCCCTCAGCTTAAAGTGGGTTAATGGCTTATATAATGAAAGTGACGTCCATACATATAAATTTTTTTTTTTTTTTTTTTTGTCTCTTCGTGTCCGGCAATGGATCGCAACCCTCAGTGTCGCGCCCGTACCGGACCGGGACCGGCAACGGGATCGCAACCCTCGCTGTTGCGCCCGCCCCTTGCTCAGCCAGTGAGCGGGAACCGGTCTGTATGTGGATCCGAACCCTGGCGGGAGCGCCGCCGCGCCCCCAAGCAGCGCACCGCAGCAGTGTGCCACCGGGCCGGCCCCATACATATAAATTTTAATGGCACCATAGCCTTCAAACTTTAGCAGTCCGGGTTGTCCAAGGACCACTTGAAGTGTTGAATTTAGTATATAGGAAAGTTTCCACACTTAAAATATTTTCATGCTTCTAAATATTTTATGATTTTTGTCTTAAATGGAAATTGATTCTATCTTTCTTGGAGGGAATTGTGGAATCAAATATTTGAATAAATTATGTCATGTGTATATAGCAGCCTTTTTCAAAATATGGTTCATGTGATATTCATTGATACTAGATCAATAAAACCAAGATTGTGTTGGCAAAATTTGGGAAATACTGGGATTTATCAAAGTTAGACAGGTTTCTTTTATGTAGGTTTTCTCTGAACCTTTTATATATTAATTGAATTCTGAATCTTTATGATAAGAGGTAAAATTTGCAGAATACCCTTGAGTAGTTTGACTATGAATCCCTTTTTTCTATGCAATGCCTTTTTACATCTCACTGGATAGCAGAATTCTATGCAACATGATTTGGGAAATGCTGCAAGATAGTCTTTTAGGACACCTTTTAATGATAAAGTGCACAGATCAAAATAGCTCCCTCTCAATAAAAGAAATCTGCCTCATTGTGGCCTGAGTTAGCATTAATCTGTGAGCCTAAGACAGGAACTCAGCAGGAGAGTTAGATACAGTCAAGAACTATCAAAGGCATGAGAACCAACTGGGCATTGTGACTGCTCTCTGGTGGAAATGCCTATTACAGGCAACCTTTCTTTTTCATTTTCAAAGCACGATGCATCCAGACTACAGGACTCTCTCTTCTCTTACTGTTTTATTGTAACATGACCATGAGACAGAACCAGTTCCATGCAACTCTCTCTGACATAATCGTCACATGAAATGTTTATAGGTTTGAAGCATTACTGTTATGTTAGTACATGCTACTTTTGAAGCAGAATCTGTGAAACAGCTCAAAGCTAAACTGGTAGGGTCTGTAGTCTACAGTTCTAAGTTTTAATCACAAAAACAGTGTCAAATTCTTAAAATGGTTATGGGGCAGAATAATATTTTATATGTTAGCTATTGAGTTTCTAGTCCTTGTATTTTTCCCTGTGACCTTCCAGGTCCCATCTGATTTAAAAAATTCCATGTATTACTAGGGAAAAAAACATAAGAGAAATAAAAAAATCAAACAATAAAAATCTTCCCTTTTAAATGCAGAACTTAGGTCAGAACATAAAGAGGAGATCTTGAAGAATAGCTGAAGATCCTGGCTATCCTGACTGTAATATAAATGAAGAGTCTAGAGGAGGAAGAAAAGACAAAAGACCATGTGTGAGCAGAGGTCAGTGGGTGCAGGACTGAAGAGCCAGACCTGAGTGATCACGCTGATGGGAAGAGTATCAGCATCTAGAAACTGTCCTATCTCCCCCTGAGCAGTCAGTCTGTCAACAGTGCCTGAAATCCACGTGGAAGCCAAGAAATCACCCAGAAACCATCACATTTCCATTCAAAGGAGCCTGGTGCACTGCTTGCACCAAGCTGGTGAGTTAAACGTAGTTTCTATTAGCATCAAAGGAAGACTTCCACCAGTCTTAGCAGCTCGACTTCCAATATGAGTGATTTCCAACTATGGCCTGAGACCTTGCCCTCAATCTAATGTGAATGACTTTCCTTTCAGCAGCCCAGGACAGAAGGTCTCTGGACACCTAGGGGGCGGTAATGACTTATAGAAGGGAAAGCTTCTGGCAACTGTACTTGTGCAAACCAAATAAAACCAGTTCAAAATCTCCCTAGGCCAGGTCAGAACCGACAGGTCACCTCATCCTGTCTTACAGATATTCCCACCTCTTGGCAAAGTCAGGCTGATGTTTAGCAGAGGAATGTATTTCTAAAATACATTAACACGTTCCTTGACTGAAGGATCACATGTCTTTTATTGTTTAAAATTTACTTCCAATAATGTTATGAATTTTTATAATCTCTAGCTGCAGTTGTAAAATCTACCATGCAGGATGGTTTTCCAGCATAGTGCTTCTCTGGAAGAGTTAGTGCAATGGACCATAATGGAGATGCGCCCTCATATATCCAAAGATATTCTGAGGACAGCTAGTAGCAGCGAATAGCAGCTGCTAGTAGTGGCTCCTCCTCTCAATGGTTTGTGCCATACATTGCCCTCTTTCCAAATACTCAGACAGTTGTGTCCCTCAGTAGTGCAGAGCCACAGGGCTGACCTTCTAATATTATTGTGAAAAATCTTTTGTGTCTGTGTGGTTTCAGAAGGGATGAATGTGCTATTAGTGTCTTCTAATTTATGCTCCCATTCTTGCCTCTAAAACTAAAATGCTTTGCATCTATATAAGCCTTGAAATAATCTCTCTAAGCATGTGTGTCTAGAAGCATTTCCATTTTATTAGAGCAACTGAAGTCCCCAGGATATTAGAAATGCTTAAACTTTCATCTGGCTTACTGATAATGGCCTATATGCTGGGCATTTCCATTTTTATTTATACATTTTTTTTTTCTACACCATCAACTTTTTAAATCTTCGTTCATGTCACAGGTAACTTTCCCAGAATGGCACATTGAAAGCTGTGAAAATACTGTTGCATATGCCAACATGATATGTTTAGAAATGATCTTTTATTCTTTGTACTCCATTATCTTGTTTCATAGAGTTGTATTTATCAATAAAGTTTGGTTGAAGAGATTTGTGCACAACAAATAATTATCTTTTTGTATGTGTGAAGACTGGGCTGCTGTTTTAGGCAGTTTCCAGGAGCTGAAAGGAAGACAATACTATAAAACACATTTTAAAAAAGCTCATAATCATCTCTTCCCCTTTTCACCACACTCATAGCCACAGTGATTATATGTCTTTGTCCCTTAGTTAACATGTTGTGTGGCGCACTCGGGAGAGTGCGGCGCTGGGAACGCAGCAGCGCTCCCGCCGCGGGTTCGGATCCTATATAGGGATGGCCGCTGCTGTGCTCACTGGCTGAGCACGGTGCAGCCGGTCACAAAAAGGACAAAAAAAAAAAAGTTGAAACACATTCGAAGAGGCCCCCACAAAGTCTCCTTTGCTTCCATCTCAAACACCTATTAAGATAGTCCTGTCGGAGCCTTTTCTTTTGATGAAATGAAAGATTTGAAAAGATAGTGGTCACAATATTCAACTCCTAGGAAGCAGGGTGGTAAAATGTGTTTGTTTTTTATATTGTAGACCCAGAATTGAATCTCTAAATCTTTATAGTTGTCTGGATGTAATATATTCAAGAAAACCATCTCAGGTTTTTAATATGTAAAATAAGGAATATTAAGATCTGCCAAACCCACTTCAGAAAGTGGTCATATATTTCAAATGAGATGATGTGACATGAAAGAATGTTTAACAATAAAAATGGCCATTTATGTTCTAGGCAAAAAAAATGTATACATGTAATCTCAGAGATCCTCAAAACAAACATGTGAGGAGCATATTGTTATTTCTCATTTTCAGATGAATGAATTAATTAGAGGCAAATTTAATTTAATTTACCTGCACAAAGCTCTACAGTTTGTAAGCAGCAAATTTCCATGTGGCAAACAACATAAAAATTCCGAAGACTAAAGACCAATAAGAAAAAAATTGCAACACCTGACAACTTGGGACAAAGTTTATTGTATTTTACAAACCAGTAAGCAGATTTAAAAATCACCTAAAAGAAAAACATAAAAACTACTGAAGTACTCCCAGATGTTAAACCTAAGCAATAAATGTGTGCAAATATAACAATGACAAAATGGTTTTTTTGTGCATGTGGGTTTCAGATGGTTAAAAATGATTATAAAAAAAATAATACATCTGCTATGTTGTTGGACATGTATGAAAAAAAGTTCTCCACTCTTAATGAGAATGTAAATTGAAACAAATTGGAATGCCTTTTAGAAATATATATTAAAATTGATGACATCTTAACTTCTGACCCAACAATTCCACTTTTCTAACTTTACCCTGCAGGTATTTATACAAATATATTCCTTCCAACCTTATTTGCATTAGAAAAAAATTAGAAATACTACAAATGACTCTCAATAGGAAATTGGTTAAATAAATTATGATCTGAATATACAGTAGGGTACTCTGCAGTCATTAAAAGTGAGACAAAAATATATGTGTGAGATGGAAAGATGACAAGGATATATTATGAAGTGGAAAAACATTTCAAAACAATATATCTAGCATTGTGCTGTTTTTTAAAAGGTGTATATCTATATACACATCTACTCAGCATAGACATCAACAATTTCTAAAAGATTTTTAACAATTTGCTAGCCATGATTATTCATTTTGGGGGGGGAAGAGTGGAAAGACTTGCTTTCTCTGTTTACATCTTTGTAATGTTTAAATTGTTTACACACCAAGGCTATCTCCTTCCAAGTCTGTTTTCTTTGTATTATCCCATATTACCCTTTGAAAATACTTTGTAAAGCACAAAGAATGAAATTACTGTTACTTGTAATCTTTGTTGGTCTGATGGAGTTTTGCCATTGCAGAAATCTTTTATGGTAACAGAATTCTATTAAATCACTTTTGATTACCCTTTTTTGTCATTTGTGCCAGGTGTTTGCCTGTTTCACTCAGATCCATCACTGTTTTACTCCTCTCTGTTTTGAGTCTCTGACTCTGCAAACTGTACTTCCCGAGAGCCCCTGCCCACCGGCCTTCAGTTAGGTTTGGCCAGTGGGAGATATTTCAGGAGAGCAGGAGAGAGGAGAAGGTAAGTCAGGAAATTGTTCCCCTTAGCTCTGCTTTGAGTAACCTCTTCCGTGCACAATAGCTCTTTGCACCTAGCAGCCTCTCCTTGCATGTCCAGCCCCTAATCTTCTGCCCTAGCAGCTACGTTTTAGAAGTTTCACAGGCTTTGTCTGATTCTCCAGCCTGATGGTTGGTAGCAGCAAATCTTCTGGCTGTCTTGCCTTCCCTGTTCATATTTTCAACTCTCTTCATACCATTTTAACTAGTTCTTTGCATGAAAAGCCTCTCTTGAACTACATGGTGTGATTTATATATTCAAATGTAAGGGGACCTTGACTAACACACAATTTACAGGCAACTTATTTGCCACAAATTTTACTCCTTGATAAACTGAATGTAAAATATATATAAGAGGAAAATGTATCCTCCTGGAGTTAGAAGGAATCTATTCAGCTAAGAATTTTCCTGCCATAAAAAAAAAAATACAATAATCCACACAACCCTTTCTATACAGTAAGTATTATTATCCCCAAATTACAGTAAGGAGACAGAGACTCAGACAGATTAATTAACTGGCTTGTAAATGGCAGAGCTGGGATTCTGATCCTGGTCTTTCTGACTCCAAAGCCTAAGTTATTTCCAAAATGTTATGGAGTTGATTTCTACGTCTTTTCTATCCCATTTTACTGTCATCTTTTGCTGCACTTCTTCAGGCGTCCACCGTCTACTGATCTCCTTCTAGCATCATGTCTTAGATTTCTAGTATTTATTTTCTGCCCTGCCATGAAAACACACTTATCTGTTGTGCTCCTCCTCCTCCACACCTTGCTTTCTGATAATCAGATACAAATTTGAACTGAGCTGGTGTTGGATGATATCTGCTCTTCTGCCAGAATAAAAAAATAGATTCGAAATTTTAACACAAGCTGCAGTAGTTTCACTAAAAACAGTTATTTGTTCATTCAACTTTTCTTTCCCGTAAATGTGCTGGTTGCTAGATTACACAGCACTGAGCAAGACAGATTGCAGGCTGGTAGGGAAGAGAGTCATCAAACACTTTTATTGAGTTCTACGTAGGAGAAATGCTCTGTGGAAGCATATGAGAGGAAATTGTACTGTAGAGTCCAGAAGTACCTCTGTAAGGAAATGAAATTTGTGTTGACCATAAAGGAGGCATTAGGTAAGTAAAGGCTAAGTGGAAGAGAGAGAAAAATGATAGGACAGCATATATATAGGTCTTAGTGCAGGAATGAGAATGGGCCATTGGAGAAATTTTTTTAAGGCCAATAATGCTGCAGTGTAGAGAGAAGAGAAAACTAAGGCAGGAAAGGTGCAAAGCAGTCTGATCGTGCAGACCCTCAAGGGACACGTTAAGGATTATGGGCTATGTCTTTTTTATCTTAATAGGTATGGGAAACCATTGAAAGGTATTTAACAAGAAAGAGACATGACAAGATCTTGCTTTGTAAAATGAATACTCTGGCTCTATTATGGAGAGTGAACTGCAAGAAGGTGATAACAGGTGTAGGGAAACCATTTAAGAGGCTTTTTTGAGTATTCTTAGTGAGAGATGATGGTGGCTGGAGCTGTGGGGTGCTGGAGGGAGATGGAGAAAAGGGAGGGGTTTGAGAGGTATTTAGGAAATAGAACCAATAGGATTTGGGGAGTCAAGGGCAAGGAATCAAGAATAATTCCTAGTCCGGGGCCATGTGTTAAAATGGAGAAGAGTGGAGTCAGAGTATGTTTCTCACAGGAGACGTTATAAATTAGGTTGTTTAGGATATGTCCAGTTTTGGGGATCTTTGAGAAATCTAAGTGGACATGCTGAGTAAGCATTTATTTACACTATTTTCAAGCACAGACAAGACTGGACAGATCAGGACTCGATATAGAAACTTGACATTCTTGATCCTTAGAGGATAATTGAAGCTGGGGGGAGTGGATGTGGTTGTTTAAGGTGAGTAAGTAGAGTAAGGAGAGGGGCTAGGAGTGAATTCTGAAGAATAAAAAAATTTCTGACCTCAAGCAGGAGAAAAAACTGTAAATAAATTCATTAAGATATTTTAGTTCCTTTAGGATGGGTGGGAGCTTAAAAGTACTGTTCAATTCTAATGTTGGAGGAGACACATTTAGGAGAAGAAATTATATTACAACAAAAAGACCATTTCAAACATCTAGTGGGCACACACGCACACGCACCTTGTCCTGAACAACTGGAAAGGCTCTTTCACACTGCTCTTTTCTTTCCCAAGTTGGCTCTAGTTCTCAGGCCAAAAAGATGCTGCTGAAATGACTCAGCAAAAAAAAAAGACATGTTCAATCTAATCTTCAAGGTTTCTGGTGGTGACTTGGACAGACTGTTAGTGTTTTGCTAACTCCAATCTTAACTAACTCTCCATTCCCAGATGTTGCTGTAAAAGTAGACAATGAAGGAAATGACTCAGCAAAAAAAAAAGACATGTTCAATCTAATCTTCAAGGTTTCTGGTGGTGACCTGGACAGACTGTTAGTGTTTTGCTAACTCCAATCTTAACTAACTCTCCATTCCCAGATGTTGCTGTAAAAGTAGACAATGAACAATTCGCCACTCCCTTCTTACTTGCTGTCACGTGGAGGTGTAATTTTATCACCGTCTTAGCCATGGGTCTTTTTGAATGGCAGTTTTCTCTGTAGAAACTGAAAACCTGACTGAAGGTAAGAAACTATCGGAAGTCTTTCCTGTTATCTCTGTTTGAGCACACTAGCACTAAGACCCCGTCCCCCACTTTGTTGGGCTCTGCTTCAGGGCTGCATGCAGAACTGCTACAACTGTCCACCAACTGTGGAATAGAGCAATGTCCCCAAGACACTGGGGGCTGCCCAAGTCACCCAGCTGGGCCCATCTTCATTAACCTTTTTTGCTGTGCTTTGCACAACAATCATTCTTTTGGATTAAAAATGTTAAATCAATTTTTAAGTTATCTGTTGTTGAAATCGTTAACATTTAGTAAACTCATACGAGGAAAACAAACATACATGGGGATGGGAGAGAAAAAAAGTAAATTACTAAAAGCTGAATCAAGTCTATGAGAGGCCAGGCAGAAGCTAAAAGAGAAGTCCTGCACTGTTACTTAGAGACAAGTCTAATGCGATGTGAGGGTAGTTGTGCTAGATTTGGAAATAAGAATGTGTATATGTCATGTAATTTACTTCAAGTTATTTTAAGGCCAAAATACCTTTTTTATTTTAAACAGCTTTATAGAGATATAACTCATGTATCATAATATTTACCCCTTGAAAGTATGTGATTCAGTGGATTTTAGCATATTCACCAAGTTATGCGATCTTCATTACTACCCAATATTAGAACACTTTTATAACTCCAAAAGGAACTCCCTACCCATTAGCAGTCACTCCCCCATTGCCCCCAACCTCCAGCCCTAGGGAACTACTAAAAATGATGTGAGCCCTTCAAATTCCCAAGCCCAGTCCCAGAATGTCCTAGGAAAAGATGTCTGAAACTCACATGTCAGAAGAGAAATGAGAATTGGAGCAATTATTCCTCTTTCTAAATTTTTCTCTCTTACTTTTGGTAAGCTTGCACCTATCCCTATCTATCTCCTAAAAACGTGCTGTCCATTAGAGCTGAGCGGACAACACATACCCTTCTATCCTGTACCGCTCATTACCTACCCCTGAAACTCTGCTTTTGTTCTCCATGAAAAACGCTCTTACCAATTATTAACCAGCACTTTATCCTCACGTTGAGTGGCTTCCATCAGCACGCACACCTTTTTCACTCTCAAGAGCATTTTATGTAGGTCACCGTCACTTTTGTTTCAAGCATTTTGTTTTTCCTTCACACTTTCTGGAAGCCCCTACCCTGTTTGACATGGGTCCCTTGCTGACTTCCTTTTGTCTTTCTACCTAAGAAGGAGGCATGCCCCAAGCTTCTGCCTGTGGTCTCTTCCCTCCCCCCTCTAATTTTATCTCACCCGTTTGATGTATTTTAACTTTTACTTCTTTTGGAACAAACATGGGATAAGTATTTTTTGACTGAAACTTTCTCCTGCTTCAGGTTCGTATTTCTAATGTTTGACAGACATGCCCTCCTGCAGCACCTCACACACAGATTGCCTCCAACACTGCATCAAACAGCTTCCCTCTCCTAACTACCCGTACTCAGTGGACTTAACCTTGATTTGTCATCTGGCTTAAAATCTGGACTTATTATCTCTCCACCTTCCTCGCATTTCATATTGCTGGGATTTGAATGTCCTCACCGAAACTCATGTTGAAACTTAACTGACATTGTAACAGTATTAAAAGGTGGGGCTTTTAGGAGATGATTAAACCACGAGGGCTCCTCCCTTATGAATGGATTAAGCTTGTTATGGTGGAGTGGGCTCATTATAAAAAGGGGGAGTTAGGCCCCCATTTTCTCTGTCTCTCATGCTCTCTGCCCTTCCGCCCTTCTGCCATGGGATGACTTTTGCCAGATGCAGGTGCCACGTTCTTGGACTTATCAGCTTCCGGAACTGTGAGCCAGAACTGTGTAATAGAAGCAGGAAGTGAACTAAGACACACAATCAGTTGCCAAGTCTGAAGTACTGCTTCCTTTCACCACTTTGCCCACCCATCCCTTCTCTTTTCCTTTTAATGCCATCACTCCAATGGCAGGGAGAGAAACATGACTGTTCCCCACTCTTTTCGTTGTCTCCTGTCCTAACTCCCCCCTGATATTAGAGCCAAATTAGTTTCCCTAATGTATGATTTAAATGAATCCTATTTTTTAAAAACTAAAGGCCACAATTCTTTGCTGTACATTACTTTCCATAAACAGCCCCAATTCTATGGCCCAGATTTCTTTTGTCTTTCAAGTCTCTCTAGACAGAGTAGAACACTTTCTGTTCTCTCAAGTGCCCTTCTTAGGGTTTATGTTAGTTCAGTCTGTTCCCAAAACATTAAATTCATTCCTTCCTAATAACACCTATGGACCCAGACTTTACATTATCTTGTCCATAAAGTTCTCCTTTTTTCACCCCCAAAATTATTTTTTTCCTCTTTTGCACTCAGTAACACGTGGTTTGCACACTTTTACAGCACACTCACTCATATCTGCGTGTTATTTCCTTTAGTAAGTTGGAGGAATTCAGAGAGCAGAGGCTGGACTTTATATATATTTGATCCTCTACAGAGACTAGTACTTTGTCTTACTATATTACTTTGTAGTAGTTGTAGCTGTGGATATCAAAATATCTGAAAAATCAGTGGCTTAAATAAGGTCAAATTTATTTTTCTTTTGTCTAAAGAGATTTAAGGCTAGTAATGGAGCTGTGCTCTGTAAAGTCTTCAATGATCCAGGTTCTTTCTGTATTACTGCTCTGTCATGGATACCTTTGACCTCAGGAACCAAGATGGTTTTTGCAGTCCAGACAGTGAGAAGAAAGACGGGCTGAAGAAAAAAAGAGCTAAGGGCACCCTTGTTCTGTTTCTGAAGAAAGGCTCCTGGAAACTGCTGCAAATCACATTTCCCTCTGTTTTGCTGCCCAGGGTTAAGCTGCAAGAGAGGCTGAAAAGTACAGTCTTTATTATTGGTGGCTAATTTATAGCCAAAAAAACTTTACTATGGAAAAAGGCAAGATGGCCCGACCCGGTGGCGCACTGCTACAGTGCGCCGCTTGGGAGCGCGGTGGTGCTCCCGCCGAGGGTTCGGATCCCACAAACAGACCGGTTCCCACTCACTGGCTGAGCGAGGTGTGGGAGCAACACCAAGGGTTGCGATCCTGTTGCTGGTCCCGGTCCGGTACGGGCGCGACACTGAGGGTTGCAATCCGTTGCCGGACACGAAAAAAGACAAAAAAAGGAAAAAAAAAAAAAAAGAAAAGAAAAAGGCAAGATGAAATCAAGGCATAATTTGGATGATAATGTTGTGTCAGTGTAGGTTCATGGATTTCAGCAAATGTATCACTGTGGTGCAGGTGTCAGCATGGGGGGTTCTGTGGGTGTGTGGGGGCAGGGACTATGTGGGGACCTGCACTTTCTGCTCCATTTTGTTGTGAACCTAAAACTGCTCTAAAAAATAAAGTCTGTTAAAAAAATCAAGGCATGAGTAGGAGTCTGTACCCCATTTCTCTAGAACAGATTGAACTAAATATTTTGAGATAAGTGAGTGAATGATAATAGCGGGTGAAAGTATGTGAAGGATGAAATCATTTTCCAAGGGAGTTATATTTAGACTTTTATTTTTTTACTTACTGAACTTCATACTTAATAATCCTATTATCCTTAATATAATATTCTGTTTTCTGGGTTAGTGATTATAGTCTTATTAACTCTAGGAAAAGAAATCTTCCAAAATCAGTTTCTAATCAAGTATAGCTTTACTGGATTCATATCTAAATTATTTATTTTAAAGGAGAGGAGGTATTTTTTTTTCCTATATTGTATTTCTAAAGCTTGACAATTATCATTACATTTGCATGAACTTTAAAAATAGCTATATCAGCTATAACCATATAACTTAAATTTTTCTAGATTAGGCACTTAAAATTCTCCTAAAGACATAGAGTGTATTTCCAAATAATTCTCTTTAATTGTATATTTCCTCTATGTTTCTGCTGCCTGTTTTCATTTCCAAGTGAGTATTAGGAAGGTAATATAACTACTAATATTGGCCCATTTCTTTGCTCTTTACATAGATTTGAAAATTTAACATATTTATTTTCTTTTTCCCTCATTCTACCCCAATTCTTCTTATCTCCCAACGAAGGTAATTGGGGAGCATCTGAGGAGACTAATTTGTTTATTTACTTAATTTTGTTTTAAAAAGTCACTAATTACCTGTGGTCTTAGGTAACCTAGGTTACTGGAAGACTAAGGTTATCCATGTACCAAGGAGGAAAGGGAACTGGAATTTATCTATCTATCTCTTCTGTTTAAATAGATAGATAGATGATATATGTATATGGGAACCTTAAAAATTTATATTATAGCAGGGGCTGGCCGGTTAGATCAGTTGGTTAGAGAGTGGTACTGATAACACCAAGGTCAAGGGTTGGGATCCCGTACCAGCCAGCTGCTGAGAAGGAAAAATGTATGTTAAAGTAAGGTGTAAATGGCCTTTCTCCAAGAAACACATTTAGAACCAAGGCTTCATGAAACGGGAGGGGATGTACTGTCCTAGCTCTGTCCCCATACTGGCAGGCATATGGCCTTGACATGTCTAACAGTGTGTGGATTCTCTGGGCTAGCACCTGGAAGGAGGGTTTGGCCTTGCAGCAACAGCAGCTTCAGCACCACCACCACGGTCGTCAATACCACCACCACCATTGTCAATATCATTAATGGAGGTCGTGCTATGAGCAGACCCTGTGCTAACACCTTTATGAGGATGATTTTTTTTTTTGTCCAGTCAAAGAAAGGGAAACTTTACTGAGGTCCCAGGGCAATTGGGGTTAGGAAGGAGGCTGCATGGCCGGGGCAGGAGGAGCCAGTGGAGGGGGCCTCATTTGACCTTCTTCTTGGGGTGCATATTGTCAGTGGCTGCTGTAGGTGAGTGTACCATTTGTGGCAGATCATCTCTTCATGGTTGCATTTTTGGGTGAACTTCTTCAGGGAGGACTGAGTGATCATCTAGCCACTGGCCAAGGGCAAGCACCAAGGGCAGGTGGACTCTTTCTGGATGTTGTCTGAGAGAAGGTGGCCCTCTTCCTTCTGTCTGTCCACAAAAATCAGATGCTGCTGGTGAAGGTGGGATGCCCTCCTTGTTTTAGACTTTGGCTTTGACATCCTGAATGGACTCATTAGGTTCAATCTGGAGGGTGATGGCCCTGCCCGTCAGGGTCTCCACAGAGATCTGCTGCTTGGTCACTCATTTAAGAGAAAGAGGGCAGGGCAGAGGATGGCCTTATGAATCCTCACAATACAGTATAGAAGTTGATGCTGGTGCTATGCCCATTTTTCAGAGAAGAAAATTGAGACTCAGAGAGTTTCAGTTTAACCCCGTGCTGGAGGTGAGGTTAAAATCTGTGGGGCATTACTCTGGGCCTTAGTTTTCACAACACTGTATGCTGAGTGTTCCCTATAAGCGGGAAACATCCGCTAGATCAGGGAGCCCTGAGAGACAGCTGTTGTTCTTCGAGGCATGGGTCTGGACCCTTAGCCTGACTCTGCGGGCTTTCTTATTAATGCAAAGAAAAGGATGTGAGGCTCTCTGAAGGGGTAGCTGAGCCACATCACTGAAGCTTCATGGCGAAGGAGCCAGAGCAAGGGCAATAGCAACATCAGAGCATGTGGCCTCCTCCAGCCCAGCTTGGGTCTGATGGGCAGGACAAAGCTCGCTACAAACACAGGGGACAGGTCTGCAGATGAGCGCCCAGTCTTGTCAAGCAGAAATTATTCCCAGGGTTTCAGACATCTGGTTTTGGCATAAGAGTGAGTGGCACAGTGGGACGATGGCTCTCAGAGAAGCAGGACTGTGGGGCACATTGGTCCACACATCCCAGAGCACAGGGGTGGTGTATCCCAGAGGCTAGAGTGATTCAAGAAAGGGAAGGAAGACAGTGGAGCTGGTAAAGTCAGAACCCAACCCATTGGAACAGGAATTTTTTGGGTATTGATCAAAACCAAGTCCTAATCATCCCAGAGCACAGGGGTGGTGTATCCCAGAGGCTAGAGTGATTCAAGAAAGGGAAGGAAGCCAGTGGAGCTGGTAAAGTCAGAACCCAACCCATTGGAACAGGAATTTTTTGGGTATTGATCAAAACCAAGTCCTAAAAATGACCGATGAGGAAGGTTCTCTTCCAGGATGCTGGTGTCTCTTCTAGAAGAACCAGAAA
>NW_007733828.1:20778-22413 GCF_000696425.1 Galeopterus variegatus
GAAGTGAACAGGGAAGTAATACCATGAAAGTTATATGTATATTGCATAGACAGGCAGGAGGACCTCCCCGAGGGAATGTGTGAAGAAATGAAAGCAGAGACCAAGAACACAGCCTGGGGTGATTCCAGCAATTAAAGCCTGGGAGGAAGGAAAAGGAGACCACTCTACAAACATGAGCCCTTGAGGGTGAGGGCTTGACTAGGGCGGTGGCAGTGTGTGTGGAAAGGGGTATGCTTGCAGAGTAACTGAATGGACGTGCGAGTTCAAGAGTCCGCGATGTGGGAAAGCCCAGCATGGTAGGTGAGCCGCCATAGTGCAGTGGTCAAGAGTGCAGACTGTGGAGCCTGAATGCTGAGATTCAAAACTGGGCTCTGCTTCTGACCAGCTGTGTGACTTCAGACAAGTTACCTAACCTCTCCTTGCCTGGTATCATCATCTGCACGATAAGGGTGACAATTGTACTGGCATTGGGCTGTTGTGAGCCTTAAATGACTACATTCTACAGTGTGTGGAACAGCCCATAGCACGCAATAAGCTTGATATAAATATTTGTTAAATAATTCACGAAAAAAATTAAGTCATTGTTTAGACAAATAACTCTTTATTAAGAAATCAGTTAACTGAGAGACGTCATTCAATTATCTGCCTGGATACTGACTCATATTAGCAGATTTGCCTTTCACTTAATAAATGCTATGTGTATTGAGTGTGTACCACATATGCTTTTTGGTTTTGAGGTATGGAGGGAGGGAGGCAAACAGTATCCTTTGTTTTCTAAGATCTCATAATATAGGGAAATGTAAATACACACAGAAATTCAATGACAAGCCCTACTAAGTTAGGTAACATAAAGTGCTGTAATAAAGGTACAAAGAGCATTCTGAGAGCATAGGAGAGGGCTCTACCGAGGCCTCTTGAACTGTCCAAGAAATGCTTCACAGATGAGGTGACATTTGAGGGAGTGAGAGGTCTCCTGCCAGAGGCACAGCCTGGCTGTAAGCTCCACCATGATCACCACTGCATACACCTTGTGCCTAGTGCACTCTTGGAACAAATGTCTTTTGAATGAATAGAAACATGAAAAAAAAGGAATCAGAAGGCTGATGGGAATGTTTGGAACGTCATAAATCATGCAACTCCTATTTAAATGTCCTTAGGCACCTCACTACCACCACAGCACCCTCACCTATCTTCTGTGTGTAGATAAGGGGGTAGCTGAGCTTCGTCTCAGCCTTGTCTAGTAAGTTTCTCCATGAGAACATGTCATCCGTCATGCCACATTAGGTTTTTCATCCATACAAAGTGAAATATCTGTTACATGTTGAGTACTCAATGTCGAATAAACAAGCAAAAGGGGACTAGACTGAAAGAAATCTTGCCATCTAGAATTCTAAATGGGGATTTTTCATCTAACATCGACACTCTAAAGGCATCACATTTAAGTAGACAGCAGAATAAGAAAAATAAGCTAATAAATGATAGGATGGTGAGGTGCTATTGGAACTCACATAACTGTAACTCTGTGTGTGTGTGTGTTTAGAAAGCAGCAGTAATTATTGAGATGCTAAATTTAAACTGAACAATGAGGCTGTGTTCCTAAACACTGCAAAATGATATATTATGTAAAAACAAAAG
>NW_007733828.1:22923-25456 GCF_000696425.1 Galeopterus variegatus
AAGAATGAAAGCAAAAACTAGACTTTGGGTCCTTAAGTGAAGTTCAACTTGAAGCATACAAGAAAAACGTGAAAATTTAAAAACAGTTTTGATGTTGCATGAGAGTTTTAAATTTTTAAAAATTTTTTATGGGGTACAGAGTTATATATCAGTACATGTATACAATCTGCAATGATCAAATCAGGGTAGTTAGCAAATTCATCATCACAAAACTTTGTTTCTTTGTGATGAGAACATTTAAGCTCCTCTCTTCTAGCATTTGAGAAAACACAATAAATTATTGTTAATTATAGATGCCTAGAACTACTATACACCACTAGGACTTATTTTTCCTATCTGTCTGTAATTTTGTCTCCATTAACCAACCTCTCACTATCCCCTCGACCCCCTCTCCTTCCTAGCTTTTAGTAACCACAGTTCTACTCTCTGCTTCTAAAAGTTCAACTGATGATATTTTCTCTTTTAGCTCCCACCTATGAGTGAGAACAAGTGGCACTCATTTTTTCTGTGCCTGACTTATTTCTCTTAACATAATGTCTTCCAGGCTCATTCACATTGACACAAATGACAGGATTTCATTCTTTTTTTATAGCTGAGTAGTATTCCTTTGTGTATATATACTACATTTTCTTTATCTATACATCTGTCAGTGGACACCGGGGTTGATTCCATATCTTGGCTATTGTGAATAGTGCTGCAGTAAACATCGGGGTGCAGGTACCTCTTCAGTATGCTAATTTCCTTTCCTTTGGATAAACACCCAGCAGTGGGATTGCTGGATTCATATGGTAGTTCTATTTTTAGTTTTTTGAGGAACTTCCATACAGTTTTCCATAATGGCTGTACTAATTTACATTCTGCATGGGAGCATTTGCTAGCTTTCTCTCAAAGTTGCTAGAGATATTTCTCATTATGTTTCCAGACCTGGAAGTTTTCAGGGAAATAAACCATCATTGGCTTGCCCCTCAGACACCTAATATGTGGTGCCCAGAGACAGTGGGTTTAACATTTGCAGGCTTACATCATGTAAGGTGACACCCCAAGTGACTTGATGTATGAGAACAGAAGGAGTGGACTAGTGTAAATTCCCTAAAGACAGTAGAATTGCAGGACACAGCCAAGTCCGCTAACTCATCATGGCTCCCTTGTTAAAGGCATTCTGCACATACAGGTCATGTACCTACTGGAAAATAGTTATTAGTATTAAGGCTGTACAGCAGTGTATGTGCATCATGTATGCCATGCTCCTCTTTATGATCTTTTGCTTCCCTTATGTATTTCCTCAATCTTCCCAAATAGATTGTAAATGGCATGAGGTCATCTTGCTCCCAATCTTTATCCCCTTTATCTATTATCTACATGGTAGCTATAGTCCTGTTAAATAAAATGAAAACATGTATATGTATATGTACATATGTGTGTTTGTATAGTGTATGTATATTATATGTTTGCATTTTATATATTTCTCTGGTTTAAAACTTTCTGTTGGTTTTCTCCTGTCCTTAGATTCCATTTCCTTAGATTCTGAATTTCATGCCATCACCTGTGTCTCTGTCTGCTCAGGCTGCTATAATAAATATCATATGCTGGGTGACTTAAACAGCAGACATTTATTTCTCACAGTTCTGGAGACTGTCAAGTCCGAGATCAAGGTGCCAGCAGATTCAGTGTCTGGTGAGGGCCTGCTTCTCTGGCATGTAGATGTCCACCTCACTGTGTGCTCACACGGCCTCTCTGTCTTCCTCTTCTGCTAAGGGCACTAATCCCCATCACAAGGGTCCCACTTTCATGACCTCATCTAAGTCTAATTACCTCCTAAAGGCCCCACCTCCAAATACCATCCCATTGTCAGCTACGTCTTCAACATATCCATTTTGCAAGGGACAAAAATGCAGCCTATAATAATCTGCAAGGTCTTACTGCAGCCTTTCCTTCAGACCTGATCTTCTGCTACTCTCCCGCCACACTGGTGAACACATAGCTCCTACCACACCGGTCCACTTTCTGTCCCTCCAATAAGACAAGATTATTCCTAACTCTGGGCCTCTATACTTGCTGAGACCTCTTTTCCTCTGTGTCTCCATGTGCCTTACCATTCAGCTCTAAGTTCAAGGTCACCTCCTCAGAGATGTGGTCCCCAGCCACCTTAGTATAAATTTGCATCCTATCCTGCTTCCTATCCTTCTGTCATCGCTCTCTATCACATTATCTCACCTTCTTCTTTCTTATTATCTACGTATTGCACTTGTACATAATCTCTGTAAGGAAAGACATCTTATCTATATTGTTTATTACTCTATCTCCAGGATATAGAATCTAGCATATGATCTGTATATATACACACACACACTAATATAAAACATATATCATATGGTAGTATTTTACACACACACACACACACACACACACAGACACACACACACACACAAAGTATAGAAATGTTTCAATGTCCAGCACAGGACAATGAACATCCTTGATGTTGATAATGTTTGCTGATAGTGCCAATTCTAAAAGTCAAAGTGACTACATAGTT
>NW_007733828.1:25909-32941 GCF_000696425.1 Galeopterus variegatus
TTCATGGCTTTTCTTTGGCAAAGTTGCCCAATATGTTTTCTTTTATTTGTTTTGTCTTTGTTTTTTTTAATTTGGCATTCACTCTCCTTGCCTTCAGTGTTGCCTTCTCCTCTCCCAGAGTCACATTTGGTCCACTACCACTAGCCAATGATTAATTGCTATCTCATCCCCAGTGTGGTTCGGCTTGTAACACTATACCAAGGTTTCAGTTGACTAAGGGGATGGAATCCTGAGTGGTGGTATAACAGAAATAATAGGAAGATGGGAAAATATTTTGGTTGGGTGTGGGGAGGCTTCTTGGTGCTATTCCTATTATTCCACAAAGATATTGGTCTATATAGACTAGGGCTGAGCTGAGATTTTCTCCCTAGACTGGTGAAGGAGAGGAGATACTAAGACTGGTCTACCTAATTTAAGCAACAAGTCTTGCAATACAAGCCTGGCTGCATTTGCCAACTAGGCTCTGTTGTATTTCAGGGTCTGACTGAAGGTATGAAAAATATTCTCAGAACCAGCTCATTAATATAACAAGGAGCCTTAGTTTTGTCTTTTTTCACTGTGGTCAGAGGTCCACCAATGTCCCTCATGTCACCTACTCGTTCCTAATGAGTGGACTAAGCCAATATGTCACAACTCTTTGGCATTCATATGTCCTTATGAATAATAAAAACACGATTCAAACATATGTCTTCGCATTCTGTGATCCTCTCATTCTCTGATTTTGCTCTTAATGCACAATGTTAATGTCAAATCTGTTTGCTTTAATTATGTTAAGAGGTTATGTTGAAAGGTTATCCATTTAGTCTTTCACAGCATGAAATAGCACTTATATTATCATTTTTCGCTTTCTGCACATAAACAAGAACTTGATTAACCGTAGCTAACCATGAGAAAATCAATGTTCTCTTAAATGCAGACATTTTTAGTGGATAAGCACTAGATGTCACTAGTATACTCTCAACTACAGTTATCTATACCTTCAGAGGAATGTTCACTGAGGCAGGTTGTTGAAAAAATATATGCATTCTGAGCAACAATGGGAAACTGTTCCCTCAGCAAAGAGCGTTTCTTTGTTTAAAACCAGACAAATGTATTTTAAAATATTTTAACAAATTATCGTGAAAATAGTGAAGTAACTTTGAGATATGTAGGAGACCATCCGTATTAGAAGTGTACCTGAAAACTAAATGTGAATCAAATATTTGTCAACTGAATTATATTTTCCCACTGACTTCCCTTAAAATTATGGACATGTAATCCCACCCCTTCCTCCTGATATTCACAGTTTAGCAAAAGATAAAAATTATTTCTGAGGGGGTGGAATTATCTTACATTTTTAAATAAGTGGTCATTCCATGGAAATATACAGATGAAAAAAATCATTGTGCTGACCACTCAGGATTTGATGTTTTACTGTATAAAAATTATAATCGAATAAAACACTAGTGAAAATCACAATTGTTCATCTTAATATTGCTTCCTACACATTTTGCCATTGTAAGCAAGTATACTGTAATTAAGTAATTATTCTACCTGGCATTTTCAAGTATTTAGTCAAATGAATGCTGAATCCATCTGATTTTTGCATTTCTTAAAATATGCCACATGGCTAATTCCCACATCTTGAGACTGCTCACCACTCAATAAGAATTGAATTTTTAATATTTAAGACAGCACAGTGGTGATTTTTATATTGATATGGCACCATTTTGTTGATTGCAGCAACTGCCCCTTTTGGTATGAAGGCATTTGATGGATGTGAGCAGGATTACTATTGAATAAGTAACAGTTGTTTTGAATTGTGCCTATTATCTTTTCTTAAAGCAGAAATATCAGCATACTCCATAAGCACTGCCTTCATTCAGTTATGCATGTGAATTCTCTTAAAGCTCAGGTATAAACGCAATCTACTGGGTAATTTTTGTTTCAATGTAGTCTACCAGCCCAATTACTAAATATGAGCCTTAACTTTTGTTTTTCTGCAAACTGGGTGATTAGTCATTTCATTAAATATCTGAAACCTGTAATTGAAAATTTGGATAAAATTATTTCAGGGAAATTCTTTATGTGTGCTTAAAAAGACAAAACAACAACAAAAACATACTTAAACTTTCTATGCTTTATTGCTTTTAACCAAACCATTCACCTAATTTTTGCTACCCAAAATGACATATCTCTTTCCTGATTTTCAGTTTCCTTATCTGGGAAAAAGAAAAGGACGGGGTTCCTAGCCTCCACTTGTCCAATCCCATTAGACCTATGCTGGTATGTGAGATTGGTGGCAATGTGTTCACACCTTCCCTATCTAACTTAAATTCCAGTTCATTGATCTGCTCAGATTTTGGGTTCCCATACATTCCCTTTCCCTTTTGACTTTTACCAATTGATTATATGCCTCTAAATATGCTTAGAACAGCAATTTAGACACTTTCTCTACTCTTCTTAGCCTCAGCTTTCCAGAACTTCCATACCACACCTATAACTAACCATTCCTATACACCAGCATGATGCATGTTTGATCCCCCATCTGAAACCTGATTAGCAGATCTTTTGGATTGAGTGCCACCATGGTACAGAATTTTATATTCTTCTCCTTCACTCTATTGTTGGAAGCCAAAATACCTATACCTACAGGGAGACAATTCAGGCGAGAACAAATATTTATTGAGTTTCTATTATGTGCCAAGAACAAAGCTTGGGAATGGAGGTACAAATGTAGGTTTAGACATAGGCCCTATTCTTAGAGACTTTATAATATACTGCAGGTCACCTACTCATAAACTGATAACTTTAATATTATATTGAATACCTCCCATACACTAATCTTGTCAATTCCAACAGGAGAGATAGGAGATAATTTAATTTCTCCAATGATCTAAAAATAATCAAGCTTATTCCTTTATGAAGCAAGGGATTGAGAAAGAATAGTTTTTAGACAACCACGACAGTCAACTCTCATCTGAGAAATCCTATTAGGCTAGTAATGCAAGACTGTGGATAATAAGCCCAAATACGAATATATAGGTATGAGTACATACACACACTCTTACACACGAAGGTGCTTCAAATATTTCATGAAAAAACAGAATTAAAAGATAATATGAATCTTTCCACGAACTTTTTGAAGCCCGTGTGTGTGTGTGTGCGTGTGTGTGTGTCATGAGGAAGTCAGATAGCACCGGTGCACTTTGTGTGTTGCAAACCACTTGCAGTGGACAGGACCGTGAAAGACAGTTTCCCTTTCTGTCTCCCAAGTGCCTGATCATTTTTGGCTAATTTCTAATCCTGTTCTGTTCAATAACACATATACTATAGGAGAGAAAAATGCTGAGGAGTTTGTCTTCTCTTGCTCTGCAGTTTTTCCTCACAGAATTGCATTTCCTACAGGATTGCCATTGGTAGTCCATAGCGAGGACACGAAATAAAGATATACGAAATAAGGAATAACAGCTTACATCAATGGTGATGAACAAGATGAATTGTGGAGTTGGGGGTGGTCTGGTGCAGCCACAGATGGAGGCCCCACTAGGGTGTTTGGGAAGGTGGGGCCATAACTCAGGCACCCCGCCAGCTCTGGGCATGGTGCGGTTCCCTGATGCTGTCTCAGTGCTTTGTACCACACATTATTGTGTCTCAAGGGCAGATCTGGGCAGGACACATGAGCACCTAGATCGGCAATATGAAAGATAACTTTGCACTTGGTGCCATAGACCAAGAAATGATAGCTTAATATCAATCATCATAGACAATTGTGAAAGAGCTAAATGTTCATACATAGAAGATCTATGACCTGTTGTCAGGCAAATCTATCACAAACAATACTCCAACACTCCCTGGCTGCAAACTGAATAAGCATCGTGTCTCCAAGAGCAAGTAAGTTCAAATAGATGTGTTTGTCAAGATGAAATTGGATTGACCTTCAAGTGCCTTGTACTTTTAGCGTAGCAACTACAGAATAGCATCATTTAAGCCTTTATTGTTATATGTTGGAGAGAAACTTCTGATGTTGTCATGAAGTGCTAGTAGTTCTCAACCTTAGTTAATTGTTGAAATATATGCATGTATATATAGTTTTTACTGCTTGCAACACATATGTATCTTTGAACCACAGAATTTAAGCTCTAGACAGAACCCATTGGTCCCAAACCTTGCTCATAGCAGAATCACCAGGGAAGGTAGAGATTTCAAAACACAGACCCCTTGTCTCACTTCCTAAGATTCTGAGTTAGTAGTTATATTAGTTTATATTAGTTTCCTGGGGCTGCCATAACAAAGTACTGCAAACCAGGTGGCTTAAAACAATGATGACAAATTATTGTCTCACAGTTCTGGAGGTTAACAGTCTGGAATCAGGGTGTCAGCAGGGCCCTGTTTTCTCTGAAATCTGTAGGGGAATGCTTCCTTGCCTCTTCCTAGCTTCTGGTGGTTTCCAGCAATCTTTGACATTCCTTGGCGTGCAGCTGCATCATTTGAATCTTTGCCTCTACGTTCATATGGCCTTTTGTCTCTATGTGTGTCTTTGTGTCCCTCCTCTTCCTCTAAGGATACCAGTTATATTGGATTAAGGACTCACTCTACTCCTGTATGACCTCATCTTAACGAATTACATCTGCAAAGATCCTGTTTCCAAGTAAGGTCACATCGTTAGGTACTAGAAGTTAGGACTTTGACACACTTTTGGGGGGACACAATTCAAACCATAACATTGTTTTTGGAGTGGGACTTGAGAATCACTTAATTTGAGAACCACTGGCTAATCATGCCAATTCCCCTTTTCTACAGAAAAAGAAAGTGAGGGCTAGACATGTCTAGGAACTTTGAAGTGACAGAGTAAGTAATAGATCTGCAACATAACCAGCACCATTTTAGACAAGCCCAAGTACAAAATGGCACCATCCACCTCCTCCCCTCCTCTTCCCTGTTCTCTTTTACAAGAAGCCTCATGGTTTTGGAGAAAATGAAACTTTCAGTGTTTCCGCATGTGCAGAACTCTCCATTCCCACCACCTAACTCAATCCCCACCCCAAAATTACATCACCCAGCTCTTGGCGCCAACATACCAATATAAGCTCTACCACCCCCACACTTGGTGCTGTCCACCATTTTCAGGGCAGCCCCAGGCTGCCTGCCACTTTGAGCACAGCTGGGCAGATTTTTTTCCTTTAATAAAGCTTGAACAGTACCTGGCATCTCCGCTCACTTTCTTACAGTGAGAACATGAATAAACCATTCGCATATCTATGTAAACTGCTACCCTCTAGATCCCCACTTTAATCGTTATGATAACAGTGATGTTTCCCCGAACGTGTATTAAAATCACTTGATATTCTTCAATTTTAATCAAAAGCTCTGTAGAAAAACTCTATTTTAAACCTATTGCATAATGCTTAACCTAAGAGTTTTACATTTTAAAAAATTCTGGAAGGCAGCAATGTTATTCAGGTATTCAAGTGAGGCTGAATTAGGTCAAGTGCATTTGCCACTGTAAAGAGGCACACAAACGCAGAGACATACACATTTTATCAAAGAAAGTGAAACATTTTACTCACTGAATATCTTTAGAGATGTGGGTACTACTTGGGGCAATGCAAACATAGGATTAAATGTCATTGATTTAAATAAAATAATTCTTAGGCATGTGGAGCATATATATGTAAAAACTGAATAATAAAATAGATGTAGAACAGCCTAGTCCACTTCCTGATGTATGTGCCTCTCTAAGTTCTTCTGTCCAGCTGCACTCAGGGAGAGTCATGAAGGTTTGTCAGGTAGTAATAAAATGAATACAGAAAGTGTTTATAGTTCAGAGGGTAAGGACAGTTGGAAATCTGCATAACCACTGTCACAAAAAAGTGCAGAAAATTTGAGAAAATGTCACAAAACATGGGACAGAAGAACTATTGGCATAAGGAATAAATAGAGAAACCATAGCATCTGCTCCCAAATATGCAAAGACTCCAGTAGCTTCTATAGAGAAGGAAAAGGAAAGCAAAATTGAGATCTGTGTTAGATGACATATGATCAGGGTTATCAATTCAGATCACAATATCACTTTCTGCCTAGTCTCTGCCCCACTCCCTCCAATAAATTAAGAAGAAAGCTTTACTTTTCTTAATATAAAAATAAATATGTTGAATTAACAGGATTTTCAATTGCAGAGGCATAAAAGTTGGGGCAATGTACTCTACGAGGACAAAAATTTACAACTAGCCTGTAAAATGATCAGGATTAAGGGGCACTTAGTTGTATGTATATACTACTGAATACAATTTAATAAAAAGAAGTGGCCCTGTAGAAACTAGGCGATTCACACACAGATGAACATACAATGTGTGACATGTAAATTAAAAGGTACCATCTTTTCTGATAATGAGGTTATCTAAAATCCTTTCTCAAATTCATTGTTTAAAAGCTGGAAAATTAGGCTGTGATATGACCAATTTGTTTAGAGAATGAGATGACATGCAAAATATAATAAAGATATTAATCAAGTCACTTTAAAAATATCAGTGGTTGGCCATTAAACGATAATATAGAGGTAATTCTCAAGTGAAAGAATGAAATTGAACATTTTGAAATAGACATTTCCTGCTTCAGACAGAATTGAAAGTGAATTTGAAGAAGTTGAAAATAAATAAACAAAGGAGGAAGTTCTGTGTACAGTAGATCAAAAATAAAGAAGAGCAGAGATGAGCCTGCCTGGAAGTTTATGGAGCAGAATGTCTTGGAGTGAGGCTTATAGACCATGGAAACCAACATCAGAACCTTCTGTCGTCTTTGTTAAGAGGAAAATTTCCAGACACCACCACCCCAAATTTACTGAGTCAGAATATTGGTTCTCTGTATGTTTTATCAAATTCTCGCCAACATTTCTTAAATTTCCTAAAGTTCTAAAAAAAGTGCCTTCGATTTTATAAAATATAAAGAGAAGTTCAGAGGCTACAGTTATAAAGAATATGAAGACACTGTGTAGGATAGAACTGAATGAGAAATTATCATATATAATTTGAAAGATTTATTTGAACTTCTTTA